>NC_134703.1:235727516-236027516 GCF_043290135.1 Rhipicephalus microplus
GCTCAATTACACTGTTTCGTTCACAATTACGATATTTGCTTGACCTCACAGTTTCTCACAAACTTATTAAAAAGCAGAACGCTGTATCTCGCTAAATGACATCGTTCTTTAAGGTTTCAAGACACTTGCATGCGCTTTAACGAGAATATCACAATAAAGCAGTTTCGCACTTGTAACGGCACAACACGCAGTATTTGGCTTGTTCATGCCGTTTTGTGTGCTTTCACAACATTTCACCTATCGCAGTTTCGTACTCGCAATAAAACAACACTATCTCGTTAGATGACATCGTTTTTGGTGGTTTCACGACGCTACCTAGCTCAAACTAACCGAACCTTCGCACTTCTATCGTTAGAAAACGTTTTATTCGCTACTTTGCAATGTTTTCTGCAAGATTACGACGGTTTCATGCGCTTTCACATTAGATATCGCAGTTCCCGACTTGTATTGGTGAAAAACACAGCATCTCACTAAGTGACATTGTTTAATGCGGTTTTAGCGCGGTTCATATCTTAACCTAACCTAACCTTACCTAACCCAACCTAACCTAACCTAACCTAACCAAACCTTACCTAACATAACCTAACCTAACCTAACCTAACCTAACCAAACCTAACCTGACCTAACCTAACGTAACCTAACCTAACCTAACCTAACCAAACCTAACCTAACCTAACGACGTTTGCAAGCGCTTTCACATTAGATATCGCAGTTCCCGACTGAAAAACACTGCATCTCACTAAGTGACATTGTTTAATGCGGTTTTACGACGGTTCATATCTTAACCTAACCGAACATTCGCACTTGTATTAAAAAACGCTCTATTACACTGTTTCGTTCACAATTAGGATATTTGCATAACCTCACAGTTTCTCACAAACTTATTGCAGTACAGAACGCTGTATCTCGCTAAATGACATCGTTCTTTAAGGTTTCACGATGCTTGCATGCGCTTTACGAGAATATCACAACATAGCAGTTTCGCACTTGTAACGGTACAACACGCAGTATTTGGCTTGTTCATGCCGTTTTGTGTGCTTTCACAACATTTCACCTATCGCAGTTTCGTACTCGCAATAAAACAACACTATCTCGTTAGATGACGTTGTTTTTGGTAGTTGCACGACGCTACCTAGCCCAAACTAACATAACTCAACCTAACATAACCTTCGCACTTCTATCGTTAGAAAACGTTTTACTCGCTACTTTACATTGCTTTCTACAACATTATGACGGTTTCAAGCGCTTTCACATTAGATATCACAGTTCCCAACTTGTAAAGGTGAAAAACACTGCATCTCACTAAGTGACATTGTTTAATGCGGTTTTACGACAGTTCATACCTTAACCTAACGTAACCTAACCTAACCTAACCTAACCTTACCTAACCTAACCTAACCTAACCTAACCCAACCTAACCTAAATAACCTAACCCAACCTAACCTAACCTAACCTAACCCAACCTAACCCAACCCAACCCAACCTAACCTAACCTAAGCTAACCTAACCTAAGCTAACCAAACCTAACCTAACCTAACTTAACCTAACCTAACGTAACCTAACCTAACCTAACCTTTTCTAACGTAACCTAACCTTACCTGACCTAACCTAACCTAACGTAACCTAACCTAACCTAACATAACCTAACGTAACCTAACCTAACCTAACCTAACGTAACCTAACCTAACCTAACCCAACCCAACCCAACCCAACAACACCCAACCCAACCTAACCTAACCTAACCTAACCTTACCTAACCTAACCAAATTATCCTTACCTAATCTAACCTAACCTAACCTAACCTAACGTAACCTAACCTAACCTAACGTAACCTAACCTGACCTAACCTAACCTAACCCAACCTTACCTAACCTAACCTAACCTAACCTAACCTAACCCAACTCAACCTAACCTAATCTAACCTAACCTAACCTAACCTAACCTAACCTAACCAAACCTAACCTAACCTAACCTAACGACGGTTGCAAGCGCTTTCACATTAAATATCGCAGTTCCCCACTTTTTATGGTGAAAAACACTGCATCTCAGTAATTGACATTGTTTAATGCGGTTTTACGACGGTTCATATCTTAACCTAACCTAACATTCGCACTTGTATCTAAAAACGCTCTATTACACTGTTTTGTTCACAATTACGATATTTGCATAACCTCACAGTTTTTCACCAACTTATTGCAGTAGAGAACGCTGTATCTCGCTAAATGACATTGTTCTTTAAGGTTTCACGATGCTTGCATGCGCTTTAACGAGAATATCACAATATAGCAGTTTCGCACTTGTAACGGTAGAACACGCAGTATTTCGCTTGTTCATGCCGTTTTGTGTGCATTCACAACATTTCACCTATCACAGTTTAATACTCGCAATAAAACAACACTATCTCGTTAGATGACGTCGTTTTTGGTGGTTTCACGACGCTACCTAGCTTAAACTAACATAACTCAACCTAACATAACCTTCGCACTTCTATCGTTAGAAAACGTTTTACTCGCTACTTTACATTGCTTTCTGGAACAGTACGACGGTTTCAAGCGCTTTCACATTAGATATCGCAGTTCCCAACTTGTAAAGGTGAAAAACACTGCATCTCACTAAGTGACATTGTTTAATGCGGTTTTACGACGGTTCATACCTTAACCTAACGTAACCTAACCTAACCTAACCCAACCTAACCTAACATAACCTAACCTAACCAAACCTAACCTAACCTAACCTAACGACGTTTTCAAGCGCTTTCACATTAGATATCGTAGTTCCCGACTTGTAATGTTGAAAAACACTACATCTCACTAAGTGACATTGTTTAATGCGGTTTTACGACGGTCGATATCTCAACCTAACCTAACATTCGCACTTGTATCTAAATACGCTCAATTACACTGTTTCGTTCACAATTACGATATTTGCTTGACCTCACAGTTTCTCACCAACTTATTACAGTACAGAACGCTGTATCTCGCTAAATGACATCGTTCTTTAAGGTTTCAAGACACTTGCATGCGCTTTAACGAGAATATCACAATAAAGCAGTTTCGCACTTGTAACGGCACAAGACGCAGTATCTGGCTAGTTCATGCCATTTTGTGTGCTTTCCCAATATTTCACCTATCGCAGTTTCGTACTCGCAATAAAACAACACTATCTCGTTAGATGACATCGTTTTTGGTGGTTTCACGACGCTACCTAGCTCAAACTAACCGAACCTTCGCACTTCTATCGTTAGAAAACGTTTTATTCGCTACTTTACAATGTTTTCTACAAGATTACGACGGTTTCATGCGCTTTCACATTAGATATCGCAGTTCCCGACTCTTAATGGTGAAAAACACAGCATCTCACTAAGTGACATTGTTTAGTGCGGTTTTAGCGCGGTTCATATCTTAACCTAACCTAACCTTACCTAACCCAACCTAACCTAACCTAACCTAACCAAACCTTACCTAACATACCCTAACCTAACTTAACCTAACCTAACCTAACCAAACCTAACCTAACCTAACCTAACCTAACCTAACCTAACGACGTTTTCAAGCGCTTTCACATTAGATATCGCAGTTCCCGACTTGTAATGGTGAAAAACACTGCATCTCACTAAGTGACATTGTTTAATGCGGTTTTACGACGGTTCATATCTTAACCTAACCTAACATTCGCACTTGTATTAAAAACGCTCTATTACACTGTTTCGTTCACAATTAGGATATTTGCATAACCTCACAGTTTTTCACCAACTTATTGCAGTACAGAACGCTGTATCTCGCTAAATGACATCGTTCTTTAAGGTTTCACGATGCTTGCATGCGCTTTACGAGAATATCACAACAGACCAGTTTCGCACTTGTAACGGTACAACACGCAGTATTTGGCTTGTTCATGCCGTTTTGTGTGCTTTCACAACATTTCACCTATCGCAGTTTCGTACTCGCAATAAAACAACACTATCTCGTTAGATGACGTTGTTTTTGGTAGTTGCACGACGCTACCTAGCCCAAACTAACATAACTCAACCTAACATAACCTTCGCACTTCTATCGTTAGAAAACGTTTTACTCGCTACTTTACATTGCTTTCTACAACATTATGACGGTTTCAAGCGCTTTCACATTAGATATCACAGTTCCCAACTTGTAAAGGTGAAAAACACTGCATCTCACTAAGTGACATTGTTTAATGCGGTTTTACGACAGTTCATACCTTAACCTAACGTAACCTAACCTAACCTAACCTAACCTTACCTAACCCAACCCAACCTAACCTAACCTAACCTAACCTAAATAACCTAACCCAACCTAACCTAACCTAACCTAACCTAACCCAACCTAACCCAACCCAACCCAACCTAACCTAACCTAAGCTAACCTAACCTAAGCTAACCAAACCTAACCTAACCTAACTTAACCTAACCTAACGTAACCTAACCTAACCTAACCTTTTCTAACGTAACCTAACCTTACCTGACCTAACCTAACCTAACGTAACCTAACCTAACCTAACATAACCTAACGTAACCAAACCTAACCTAACCTAACCTAACGTAACCTAACCTAACCTAACCCAACCTAACCCAACCCAACCCAACCCAACAACACCCAACCCAACCTAACCTAACCTAACCTAACCTTACCTAACCTAACCTAACGTAACCTAACCTAACCTAACCTAACCCAACCTTACCTAACCTAACCTAACCTAACCTAACCTAACCCAACTCAACCTAACCTAATCTAACCTAACCTAACCTAACCTAACCTAACCAAACCTAACCTAACCTAACCTAACCTAACGACGGTTGCAAGCGCTTTCACATTAAATATCGCAGTTCCCCACTTTTTATGGTGAAAAACACTGCATCTCAGTAATTGACATTGTTTAATGCGGTTTTACGACGGTTCATATCTTAACCTAACCTAACATTCGCACTTGTATCTAAAAACGCTCTATTACACTGTTTTGTTCACAATTACGATATTTGCATAACCTCACAGTTTTTCACCAACTTATTGCAGTACAGAACGCTGTATCTCGCTAAATGACATTGTTCTTTAAGGTTTCACGATGCTTGCATGCGCTTTAACGAGAATATCACAATATAGCAGTTTCGCACTTGTAACGGTAGAACACGCAGTATTTGGCTTGTTCATGCCGTTTTGTGTGCTTTCACATTTCACCTATCGCAGTTTAATACTCGCTATAAAACAACACTATCTCGTTAGATGACGTCGTTTTTGGTAGTTTCACGACGCTACCTAGCTTAAACTAACCTAACCTAACCTAACCTTCGCACTTCTATCGTTAGAAAACGTTTTACTCGCCACTTTACAATGTTTTCTACAAGATTACGACGGTTTCATGCGCTTTCACATTAGATATCGTAGTTCCCGACTTGTAATGTTGAAAAACACTACATCTCACTAAGTGACATTGTTTAATGCGGTTTTACGACGGTTGATATGTCAACCTAACCTAACATTCGCACTTGTATCTAAAGACGCTCAATTACACTGTTTCGTTCACAATTACGATATTTGCTTGACCTCACAGTTTCTCACCAACTTATTGCAGTACAGAACGCTGTATCTCGCTAAATAACATTGTTCTTTAAGGTTTCACGATGCTTGCATGCGCTTTAACGAGAATATCACAATATAGCAGTTTCGCACTTGTAACGGTAGAACACGCAGTATTTCGCTTGTTCATGCCGTTTTGTGTGCATTCACAACATTTCACCTATCACAGTTTAATACTCGCAATAAAACAACACTATCTCGTTAGATGACGTCGTTTTTGGTGGTTTCACGACGCTACCTAGCTGAAACTAACATAACTCAAACTAACATAACCTTCGCACTTCTATCGTTAGAAAACGTTTTACTCGCTACTTTACATTGCTTTCTGGAACAGTACGACGGTTTCAAGCGCTTTCACATTAGATATCGCAGTTCCCAACTTGTAAAGGTGAAAAACACTGCATCTCACTAAGTGACATTGTTTAAGGCGGTTTTACGACGGTTCATACCTTACACAAAAAAGAAGTTAACTTCTTTGGCGCAAACAATACGGAAAAAAAAAGGAAAAAAGAAGGCGAGGAAAGAAACAGATTGACGCCAAACTAACAACTACTTTATTCTTCACACAGCAACGCATATATATGCCGAAACCACATACATTGCATGCGCACGCACAGCTTCGTATCGTATACGTAAAAACGAAAAATTCCTAAACCTTAACACATCACACCACACACCTGAATGTACACGCGTGTTGTCATATTACACTTGTAGAACACGATATCTTAACCAAGATGTGTACGCAAAAATTCATATTGGTTAAGATATCGTGTTCTACAAGTGTAATATGACAACACGCGTGTACATTCAGGTGTGTGGTGTGATGTGTTAAGGTTTAGGAATTTTTCGTTTTTACGTATACGATACGAAGCTGTGCGTGCGCATGCAATGTATGTGGTTTCGGCATATATATGCGTTGCTGTGTGAAGAATAAAGTAGTTGTTAGTTTGGCGTCAATCTGTTTCTTTCCTCGCCTTCTTTTTTCCTTTTTTTTTTTTTCCGTATTGTTTGCGCCAAAGAAGTTAACTTCTTTTTTGTGCTATGTACCAACTAGACCCAAAGCAAGTTTTACTGAGGTTCATACCTTAACCTAACGTAACCTAACCTAACCTAACCCAACCTAACCTAACATAACCTAACCTAACCAAACCTAACCTAACGTAACCTAACCTAACCTAACCTAACGACGTTTTCAAGCGCTTTCACATTAGATATCGTAGTTCCCGACTTGTAATGTTGAAAAACACTACATCTCACTAAGTGACATTGTTTAATGCGGTTTTACGACGGTTGATATCTCAACCTAACCTAACATTCGCACTTGTATCTAAATACGCTCAATTACACTGTTTCGTTCACAATTACGATATTTGCTTGACCTCACAGTTTCTCACCAACTTATTACAGTACAGAACGCTGTATCTCGCTAAATGACATCGTTCTTTAAGGTTTCAAGACACTTGCATGCGCTTTAACGAGAATATCACAATAAAGCAGTTTCGCACTTGTAACGGCACAAGACGCAGTATCTGGCTAGTTCATGCCATTTTGTGTGCTTTCCCAATATTTCACCTATCGCAGTTTCGTACTCGCAATAAAACAACACTATCTCGTTAGATGACATCGTTTTTGGTGGTTTCACGACGCTACCTAGCTCAAACTAACCGAACCTTCGCACTTCTATCGTTAGAAAACGTTTTATTCGCTACTTTACAATGTTTTCTACAAGATTACGACGGTTTCATGCGCTTTCACATTAGATATCGCAGTTCCCGACTTGTAATGGTGAAAAACACTGCATCTCACTAAGTGACATTGTTTAATGCGGTTTTACGACGGTTCATATCTTAACCTAACCTAACATTCGTACTTGTATTGAAAAACGCTCTATTACACTGTTTCGTTCACAATTACGATATTTGCTTGACCTCACAGTTTCTCACCAACTTATTACAGTACAGAACGCTGTATCTCGCTAAATGACATCGTTCTTTTAGGTTTCACGATACTTGCATGCGCTTTACCGAGAATGTCACAACATAGCAGTTTCGCACTTGTAACGGTACAACACGCAGTAATTGGCTTGTTCATGCCGTTTTGTGTGCTTTCACAACATTTTACCTATCGCAGTTTCGTACTCGCAATAAAACAACACTATCTCGTTAGATGACGTCGTTTTTGGTAGTTTCACGACGCTACCTAGCCTAAACTAACCTAACCTAACCTAACCTTCGCACTTCTATCGTTAGAAAACGTTTTACTCGCAACTTTACAATGTTTTCTACAAGATTACGACGGTTTCATGCGCTTTCACATTAGAGATCGTAGTTCCCGACTTGTAATGTCGAAAAACACTACATCTCACTAAGTGACATTGTTTAATGCGGTTTTACGATGGTTGATATGTCAACCTAACCTAACATTCGCACTTGTATCTAAAGACGCTCAATTACACTGTTTCGTTCACAATTACGATATTTGCTTGACCTCACAGTTTCTCACCAACTTATTACAGTACAGAACGCTGTATCTCGCTAAATGACATCGTTCTTTAAGGTTTCACGATACTTGCATGCGCTTTACCGAGAATGTCACAACATAGCAGTTTCGCACTTGTAACGGTACAACACGCAGTATTTGGCTTGTTCATGCCGTTTTGTGTGCTTTCACAACATTTCACCTATCGCAGTTTCGTACTCGCAATAAAACAACACTATCTCGTTAGATGACGTTGTTTTTGGTAGTTGCACGACGCTACCTAGCTTAAACTAACATAACTCAACCTAACATAACCTTCGCACTTCTATCGTTAGAAAACGTTTTACTCGCTACTTTACATTGCTTTCTACAACATTACGACGGTTTCAAGCGCTTTCCCATTAGTTCCCAACTTGTAAAGGTGAAAAACACTGCATCTCACTAAGTGACATTGTTCAATGCGGTTTTACGACGGTTCATACCTTAACCTAACGTAACCTAACCTAACCTAACCTTACCTAACCTAACCTAACCTACCCAACCCAACCAAACCTAACCTAACCTAACCTAACCTAAACTAACCTAACCCAACCTAACCTAACCTAACCTAACCCAACCTAACCCAACCCAACCCAACCTAACCTAACCAAAGCTAACCTAACCTAACCTAACCAAACCTAACCTAACCTAACTTAACCTAACCTAACGTAACCTAACCTAACCAAACCTATTCTAACGTAACCTAACCTAACCTGACCTAACCTAACCTAACGTAACCTAACCTAACCTAACATAACCTAAGGTAACCTAACCTAACCTAACGTAACCTAACCTAACCTAACCCAACCTAACCCAACCTAACCCAACCCAACCCAACCCAACAACACCCAACCCAACCTAACCTAACCTAACCTAACCTTACCTAACCTAACCAAATTATCCTTACCTAACCTAACCTAACCTAACGTAACCTAACCTAACATAACGTAACGTAACCTAACCTAACCTAACCTAACCTAACCCAACCTAACCTAACCTAACCTAACCTAACCCAACTCAACCCAACCTAACCTAATCTAACCTAACCTAACCTAACCTAACCAAACCTAACCTAACCCAACCTAACCTAACCTAACGACGGTTGCAAGCGCTTTCACATTAGATATCGCAGTTCCCCACTTTTAATGGTGAAAAACACTGCATCTCACTAATTGACATTGTTTAATGCGGTTTTACGACGGTTCATATCTTAACCTAACCTAACATTCGCACTTGTATCTAAAAACGCTCTATTACACTGTTTTGTTCACAATTACGATATTTGCATAACCTCACAGTTTTTCACCAACTTATTGCAGTACAGAACGCTGTATCTCGCTAAATGACATTGTTCTTGAAGGTTTCACGATGCTTGCATGCGCTTTAACGAGAATATCACAATATAGCAGTTTCGCACTTGTAACGGTAGAACACGCAGTATTTGGCTTGTTCATGCCGTTTCGTGTGCTTTCACAACATTTCACCTATCGCAGTTTAATACTCGCTATAAAACAACACTATCTCGTTAGATGACGTCGTTTTTGGTAGTTTCACGACGCTACCTAGCTTAAACTAACCTAACCTAACCTAACCTTCGCACTTCTATCGTTAGAAAACGTTTTACTCGCAACTTTACAATGTTTTCTACAAGATTACGACGGTTTCATGCGCTTTCACATTAGATATCGTAGTTCCCGACTTGTAATGTTGAAAAACACTACATCTCACTAAGTGACATTGTTTAATGCGGTTTTACGACGGTTCATACCTTAACCTAACGTAACCTAACCTAACCTAACCCAACCTAACCTAACATAACCTAACCTAACCTAACCTAACCAAACCTAACCTAACGTAACCTAACCTAACCTAACCTAACCTAACCTAACGACGTTTGCAAGCGCTTTCACATTAGATATCGCAGTTCCCGACTTGTAATGGTGAAAAACACTGCATCTCACTAAGTGACATTGTTTAATGCGGTTTTACGACGGTTCATATCTTAACCTAACCTAACATTCGTACTTGTATTGAAAAACGCTCTATTACACTGTTTCGTTCACAATTACGATATTTGCATAACCTCACAGTTTTTCACCAACTTATTGCAGTACAGAACGCTGTATCTCGCTAAATGACATCGTTCTTTAAGGTTTCACGATGCTTGCATGCGCTTTAACGAGAATATCACATTATAGCAGTTTCGCACTTGTAACGGTACAACACGCAGTATCTGGCTTGTTCAAGCCGTTTTGTGTACTTTCACAACATTTCACCTATTGCAGTTTCGTACATGCAATAAAACAACACTATCTCGTTAGATGACGTCCTTTTTGGTGGTCTCACGACGCTACATAGCTTAAACTAACATAACTCAAGCTAACCTTCGCACTTCTATCGTTAGAAAACGTTTTACTCGCAACTTTACAATGTTTTCTACAAGATTACGACGGTTTCATGCGCTTTCACATTAGATATCGTAGTTCCCGACTTGTAATGTTGAAAAACACTACATCTCACTAAGTGACATTGTTTAATGCGGTTTTACGACGGTTTATATCTCAACCTAACCTAACATTCGCACTTGTATCTAAATACGCTCAATTACACTGTTTCGTTCACAATTACGATATTTGCTTGACCTCACAGTTTCTCATAAACTTATTAAAGTACAGAACGCTGTATCTCGCTAAATGACATCGTTCTTTAAGGTTTCACGATACTTGCATGCGCTTTAACGAGAATATCACAATAAAGCAGTTTCGCACTTGTAACGACACAAGACGCAGTATCTGGCTAGTTCATGCCATTTTGTGTGCTTTCCCAATATTTCACCTATCGCAGTTTCGTACTCGCAATAAAACAACACTATCTCGTTAGATGACATCGTTTTTGGTGGCTTCACGACGCTACCTAGCTCAAACTAACCGAACCTTCGCACTTCTATCGTTAGACAACGTTTTATTCGCTACTTTACAATGTTTTCTACAAGATTACGACGGTTTCATGCGCGTTCACATTAGATATCGCAGTTCCCGACATGTAATGGTGAAAAACACAGCATCTCACTAAGTGACATTGTTTAATGCCGTTTTAGCGCGGTTCATACTTTGACCTAACCTAACCTTACCTAACCCAACCTAACCTAACCTAACCTAACCTAACCAAACCTTACCTAACATACCCTAACCTAACTCAACCTAACCTAACCTAACCAAACCTAACCTAACCTAACCTAACCTAACCTAACGACGTTTTCAAGCGCTTTCACATTAGATATCGCAGTTCCCGACTTGTAATGGTGAAAAACACTGCATCTCACTAAGTGACATTGTTTAATGCGGTTTTACGACGGTTCATATCTTAACATAACCTAACATTCGCACTTGTATCTAAATACGCTCAATTACACTGTTTCGTTCACAATTACGATATTTGCTTGACCTCACAGTTTCTCACAAACTTAATAAAGTACAGAACGCTGTATCTCGCTAAATGACATCGTTCTTTAAGGTTTCACGATACTTGCATGCGCTTTAACGAGAATATCACAACATAGCAGTTTCGCACTTGTAACGGTACAACACGCAGTATTTGGCTTGTTCATGCCGTTTTGTGTGCTTTCACAACATTTCACCTATCGCAGTTTCGTACTCGCAATAAAACAACACTATCTCGTTAGATGACGTTGTTTTTGGTAGTTTCACGACGCTACCTAGCTTAAACTAACATAACTCAACCTAACATAACCTTCGCACTTCTATCGTTAGAAAACGTTTTACTCGCTACTTTACATTGCTTTCTACAACATTACGACGGTTTCAAGCGCTTTCACATTAGATATCACAGTTCCCAACTTGTAAAGGTGAAAAACACTGCATCTCACTAAGTGACATTGTTTAATGCGGTTTTACGACGGTTCATACCTTAACCTAACGTAACCTAACCTAACCTAACCTTACCTAACCTAACCTAACCTAACCTAACCCAACCCAACCCAACCTAACCTAACCTAACCTAACCTAAACTAACCTAACCCAACCTAACCTAACCTAACCTAACCTAACCCAACCCAACCCAACCCAACCTAACCTAACCTAAGCTAACCTAACCAAACCTAACCTAACCTAACGTAACCTAACCTAACCTAACCTATTCTAACGTAACCTAACCTTACCTGACCTAACCTAACCTAACGTAACCTAACCTAACCTAACATAACCTAACGTAACCTAACCTAACCTAACCTAACGTAACCTAACCTAACCTAACCCAACCTAACCCAACCCAACCCAACCCAACAACACCCAACCCAACAACACCCAACCCAACCTAACCTAACCTTACCTAACCTAACCAAATTATCCTTACCTAACCTAACCTAACCTAACTTAACAAAACCTAACCTAACCTAACCAAACCTAACATAACAACGGTTGCAAGCGCTTTCACATTAGATATCGCAGTTCCCGACTTTTAATGGTGAAAAACACTGCATCTCACTAATTGACATTGTTTAATGCGGTTTTACGACGGTTCATATCTTAACCTAACCTAACATTCGTACTTGTATTGAAAAACGCTCTATTACACTGTTTCGTTCACAATTACGATATTTGCATAACCTCACAGTTTTTCACCAACTTATTGCAGTACAGAACGCTGTATCTCGCTAAATGACATTGTTCTTTAAGGTTTCACGATGCTTGCATGCGCTTTAACGAGAATATCACAATATAGCAGTTTCGCACTTGTAACGGTAGAACACGCAGTATTTGGCTTGTTCATGCCGTTTTGTGTGCTTTCACAACATTTCACCTATCGCAGTTTAATACTCGCAATAAAACAACACTATCTCTTTAGATGACGTCGTTTTTGGTAGTTTCACGCCGCTACCTAGCCTAAACTAACCTAACCTAACCTAACCTTCGCACTTCTATCGTTAGAAAACGTTTTACTCGCAACTTTACAATGTTTTTTTACAAGATTACGACGGTTTCATGCGCTTTCACATTAGATATCGTAGTTCCCGACTTGTAATGTTGAAAAACACTACATCTCACTAAGTGACATTGTTTAATGCGGTTTTACGATGGTTGATATGTCAACCTAACCTAACATTCACACTTGTATCTAAAGACGCTCAATTACACTGTTTCGTTCACAATTACGATATTTGCTTGACCTCACAGTTTCTCACCAACTTATTACAGTACAGAACGCTGTATCTCGCTAAATGACATCGTTCTTTAAGGTTTCACGATACTTGCATGCGCTTTACCGAGAATGTCACAACATAGCAGTTTCGCACTTGTAACGGTACAACACGCAGTATTTGGCTTGTTCATGCCGTTTTGTGTGCTTTCACAACATTTCACCTATCGCAGTTTCGTACTCGCAATAAAACAACACTATCTCGTTAGATGACATCGTTTTTGGTGGTTTCACGACGCTACCTAGCTCAAACTAACCGAACCTTCGCACTTCTATCGTTAGAAAACGTTTTATTCGCTACTTTACAATGTTTTCTACAAGATTACGACGGTTTCATGCGCTTTCACATTAGATATCGCAGTTCCCGACTTGTATTGGTGAAAAACACAGCATCTCACTAAGTGACATTGTTTAATGCGGTTTTAGCGCGGTTCATACCTTAACCTAACCTAACCTTACCTAACCCAACCTAACCTAACCTAACCTAACCAAACCTTACCTAACATAACCTAACCTAACCTAACCTAACCTAACCAAACCTAACCTGACCTAACCTAACGTAACCTAACCTAACCTAACCTAACCAAACCTAACCTAACCTAACGACGTTTGCAAGCGCTTTCACATTAGATATCGCAGTTCCCGACTTGTAATGGTGAAAAACACTGCATCTCACTAAGTGACATTGTTTAATGCGGTTTTACGACGGTTCATATCTTAACCTAACCTAACATTCGCACTTGTATTAAAAAACGCTCTATTACACTGTTTCGTTCACAATTAGGATATTTGCATAACCTCACAGTTTTTCACCAACTTATTGCAGTACAGAACGCTGTATCTCGCTAAATGACATCGTTCTTTAAGGTTTCACGATGCTTGCATGCGCTTTACGAGAATATCACAACATAGCAGTTTCGCACTTGTAACGGTACAACACGCAGTATTTGGCTTGTTCATGCCGTTTTGTGTGCTTTCACAACATTTCACCTATCGCAGTTTCGTACTCGCAATAAAACAACACTATCTCGTTAGATGACGTTGTTTTTGGTAGTTGCACGACGCTACCTAGCCCAAACTAACATAACTCAACCTAACATAACCTTCGCACTTCTATCGTTAGAAAACGTTTTACTCGCTACTTGTCATTGCTTTCTACAACATTATGACGGTTTCAAGCGCTTTCACATTAGATATCACAGTTCCCAACTTGTAAAGGTGAAAAACACTGCATCTCACTAAGTGACATTGTTTAATGCGGTTTTACGACAGTTCATACCTTAACCTAACGTAACCTAACCTAACCTAACCTTACCTAACCTAACCTAACCTAACCTAACCCAACCTAACCTAAATAACCTAACCTAACCTAACCCAACCTAACCCAACCCAACCCAACCTAACCTAACCTAAGCTAACCTAACCTAAGCTAACCAAACCTAACCTAACCTAACTTAACCTAACCTAACGTAACCTAACCTAACCTAACCTTTTCTAACGTAACCTAACCTTACCTGACCTAACCTAACCTAACGTAACCTAACCTAACCTAACATAACCTAACGTAACCTAACCTAACCTAACCTAACCTAACGTAACCTAACCTAACCTAACCCAACCTAACCCAACCCAACCCAACCCAACAACACCCAACCCAACCTAACCTAACCTAACCTAACCTTACCTAACCTAACCAAATTATCCTTACCTAACCTAACCTAACCTAACCTAACCTAACGTAACCTAACCTAACCTAACGTAACCTAACCTAACCTAACCTAACCTAACCCAACCTTACCTAACCTAACCTAACCTAACCTAACCCAACCTAACCTAATCTAACCTAACCTAACCTAACCTAACCTAACCAAACCTAACCTAACCTAACCTAACCTAACGACGGTTGCAAGCGCTTTCACATTAAATATCGCAGTTCCCCACTTTTTATGGTGAAAAACACTGCATCTCAGTAATTGACATTGTTTAATGCGGTTTTACGACGGTTCATATCTTAACCTAACCTAACATTCGCACTTGTATCTAAAAACGCTCTATTACACTGTTTTGTTCACAATTACGATATTTGCATAACCTCACAGTTTTTCACCAACTTATTGCAGTACAGAACGCTGTATCTCGCTAAATGACATTGTTCTTTAAGGTTTCACGATGCTTGCATGCGCTTTAACGAGAATATCACAATATAGCAGTTTCGCACTTGTAACGGTAGAACACGCAGTATTTGGCTTGTTCATGCCGTTTTGTGTGCATTCACAACATTTCACCTATCACAGTTTAATACTCGCAATAAAACAACAATATCTCGTTAGATGACGTCGTTTTTGGTGGTTTCACGACGCTACCTAGCTTAAACTAACATAACTCAACCTAACATAACCTTCGCACTTCTATCGTTAGAAAACGTTTTACTCGCTACTTTACATTGCTTTCTGGAACAGTACGACGGTTTCAAGCGCTTTCACATTAGATATCGCAGTTCCCAACTTGTAAAGGTGAAAAACACTGCATCTCACTAAGTGACATTGTTTAATGCGGTTTTACGACGGTTCATACCTTAACCTAACGTAACCTAACCTAACCTAACCCAACCTAACCTAACATAACCTAACCTAACCAAACCTAACCTAACGTAACCTAACCTAACCTAACCTAACCTAACGACGTTTTCAAGCGCTTTCACATTAGATATCGTAGTTCCCGACTTGTAATGTTGAAAAACACTACATCTCACTAAGTGACATTGTTTAATGCGGTTTTACGACGGTTGATATCTCAACCTAACCTAACATTCGCACTTGTATCTAAATACGCTCAATTACACTGTTTCGTTCACAATTACGATATTTGCTTGACCTCACAGTTTCTCACCAACTTATTACAGTACAGAACGCTGTATCTCGCTAAATGACATCGTTCTTTAAGGTTTCAAGACACTTGCATGCGCTTTAACGAGAATATCACAATAAAGCAGTTTCGCACTTGTAACGGCACAAGACGCAGTATCTGGCTAGTTCATGCCATTTTGTGTGCTTTCCCAATATTTCACCTATCGCAGTTTCGTACTCGCAATAAAACAACACTATCTCGTTAGATGACATCGTTTTTGGTGGTTTCACGACGCTACCTAGCTCAAACTAACCGAACCTTCGCACTTCTATCGTTAGAAAACGTTTTATTCGCTACTTTACAATGTTTTCTACAAGATTACGACGGTTTCATGCGCTTTCACATTAGATATCGCAGTTCCCGACTCTTAATGGTGAAAAACACAGCATCTCACTAAGTGACAATGTTTAATGCGGTTTTAGCGCGGTTCATATCTTAACCTAACCTAACCTTACCTAACCCAACCTAACCTAACCTAACCTAACCAAACCTTACCTAACATACCCTAACCTAACTTAACCTAACCTAACCTAACCAAACCTACCCTAATCTAACCTAACCTAACCTAACGACGTTTTCAAGCGCTTTCACATTAGATATCGCAGTTCCCGACTTGTAATGGTGAAAAACACTGCATCTCACTAAGTGACATTGTTTAATGCGGTTTCACGACGGTTCATATCTTAACCTAACCTAACATTCGCACTTGTATTAAAAACGCTCTATTACACTGTTTCGTTCACAATTAGGATATTTACATAACCTCACAGTTTTTCACCAACTTATTGCAGTACAGAACGCTGTATCTCGCTAAATGACATCGTTCTTTAAGGTTTCACGATGCTTGCATGCGCTTCAACGAGAATATCACAACATAGCAGTTTCGCACTTGTAACGGTACAACACGCAGTATTTGGCTTGTTCATGCCGTTTTGTGTGCTTTCACAACATTTCACCTATCGCAGTTTCGTACTCGCAATAAAACAACACTATCTCGTTAGATGACGTTGTTTTTGGTAGTTTCACGACGCTACCTAGCTTAAACTAACATAACTCAACCTAACATAACCTTCGCACTTCTATCGTTAGAAAATGTTTTACTCGCTACTTTACATTGCTTTCTACAACATTACGACGGTTTCAAGCGCTTTCACATTAGATATCACAGTTCCCAACTTGTAAAGGTGAAAAACACTGCATCTCACTAAGTGACATTGTTTAATGCGGTTTTACGATGGTTCATACCTTAACCTAACGTAACCTAACCTAACCTAACCTAACCTAACCAACCCAACCCAACTTAACCTAACCTAACCTAAACTAACCTAACCCAACCTAACCTAACCTAACCTAACCTAACCCAACCTAACCCAACCCAACCCAACCTAACCTAACCAAAGCTAACCTAACCTAACCTAACCAAACCTAACCTAACCTAACTTAACCTAACCTAACGTAACCTAACCTAACCTAACCTATTCTAATGTAACCTAACCTAACCTGACCTAACCTAACCTAACGTAACCTAACCTAACCTAACATAACCTAACGTAACCTAACCTAACCTAACGTAACCTAACCTAACCTAACCCAACCTAACCCAACCCAACCCAACCCAACAACACCCAACCCAACCTAACCTAACCTAACCTAACCTTACCTAACCTAACCAAATTATCCTAACCTAACCTAACCTAACCTAACCAAACCTAACCTAACCTAACCTAACCTAACCTAACCTAACCTAACGACGTTTGCAAGCGCTTTCACATTAGATATCGCAGTTCCCGACTTGTAATTGTGAAAAACACTGCATCTCACTAAGTGACATTGTTTAATGCGGTTTTACGACGGTTCATATCTTAACCTAACCTAACATTCGTACTTGTATTGAAAAACGCTCTATTACACTGTTTCGTTCACAATTACGATATTTGCATAACCTCACAGTTTTTCACCAACTTATTGCAGTACAGAACGCTGTATCTCGCTAAATGACATTGTTCTTTAAGGTTTCACGATGCTTGCATGCGCTTTAACGAGAATATCACAATATAGCAGTTTCGCACTTGTAACGGTAGAACACGCAGTATTTGGCTTGTTCATGCCGTTTTGTGTGCTTTCACAACATTTCACCTATCGCAGTTTAATACTCGCAATAAAACAACACTATCTCGTTAGATGACGTCGTTTTTGGTGGTTTCACGACGCTACGTAGCCTAAACTTACATAACTCAACCTAACATAACCTTCGCACTTCTATCGTTAGAAAACGTTTTACTCGCTACTTTACATTGCTTTCTGGAACAGTACGACGGTTTCAAGCGCTTTCACATTAAATATCGCAGTTCCCCACTTTTTATGGTGAAAAACACTGCATCTCAGTAATTGACATTGTTTAATGCGGTTTTACGACGGTTCATATCTTAACCTAACCTAACATTCGCACTTGTATCTAAAAACGCTCTATTACACTGTTTTGTTCACAATTACGATATTTGCATAACCTCACAGTTTTTCACCAACTTATTGCAGTACAGAACGCTGTATCTCGCTAAATGACATTGTTCTTTAAGGTTTCACGATGCTTGCATGCGCTTTAACGAGAATATCACAATATAGCAGTTTCGCACTTGTAACGGTAGAACACGCAGTATTTCGCTTGTTCATGCCGTTTTGTGTGCATTCACAACATTTCACCTATCACAGTTTAATACTCGCAATAAAACAACACTATCTCGTTAGATGACGTCGTTTTTGGTGGTTTCACGACGCTACCTAGCTTAAACTAACATAACTCAACCTAACATAACCTTCGCACTTCTATCGTTAGAAAACGTTTTACTCGCTACTTTACATTGCTTTCTGGAACAGTACGACGGTTTCAAGCGCTTTCACATTAGATATCGCAGTTCCCAACTTGTAAAGGTGAAAAACACTGCATCTCACTAAGTGACATTGTTTAATGCGGTTTTACGACGGTTCATACCTTAACCTAACGTAACCTAACCTAACCTAACCCAACCTAACCTAACATAACCTAACCTAACCAAACCTAACCTAACGTAACCTAACCTAACCTAACCTAACCTAACGACGTTTTCAAGCGCTTTCACATTAGATATCGTAGTTCCCGACTTGTAATGTTGAAAAACACTACATCTCACTAAGTGACATTGTTTAATGCGGTTTTACGACGGTTGATATCTCAACCTAACCTAACATTCGCACTTGTATCTAAATACGCTCAATTACACTGTTTCGTTCACAATTACGATATTTGCTTGACCTCACAGTTTCTCACCAACTTATTACAGTACAGAACGCTGTATCTCGCTAAATGACATCGTTCTTTAAGGTTTCAAGACACTTGCATGCGCTTTAACGAGAATATCACAATAAAGCAGTTTCGCACTTGTAACGGCACAAGACGCAGTATCTGGCTAGTTCATGCCATTTTGTGTGCTTTCCCAATATTTCACCTATCGCAGTTTCGTACTCGCAATAAAACAACACTATCTCGTTAGATGACATCGTTTTTGGTGGTTTCACGACGCTACCTAGCTCAAACTAACCGAACCTTCGCACTTCTATCGTTAGAAAACGTTTTATTCGCTACTTTACAATGTTTTCTACAAGATTACGACGGTTTCATGCGCTTTCACATTAGATATCGCAGTTCCCGACTCTTAATGGTGAAAAACACAGCATCTCACTAAGTGACATTGTTTATAGCGGTTTTAGCGCGGTTCATATCTTAACCTAACCTAACCTTACCTAACCCAACCTAACCTAACCTAACCTAACCAAACCTTACCTAACATACCCTAACCTAACTTAACCTAACCTAACCTAACCAAACCTAACCTAACCTAACCTAACCTAACGACGTTTTCAAGCGCTTTCACATTAGATATCGCAGTTCCCGACTTGTAATGGTGAAAAACACTGCATCTCACTAAGTGACATTGTTTAATGCGGTTTTACGACGGTTCATATCTTAACCTAACCTAACATTCGCACTTGTATTAAAAACGCTCTATTACACTGTTTCGTTCACAATTAGGATATTTGCATAACCTCACAGTTTTTCACCAACTTATTGCAGTACAGAACGCTGTATCTCGCTAAATGACATCGTTCTTTAAGGTTTCACGATGCTTGCATGCGCTTTACGAGAATATCACAACATAGCAGTTTCGCACTTGTAACGGTACAACACGCAGTATTTGGCTTGTTCATGCCGTTTTGTGTGCTTTCACAACATTTCACCTATCGCAGTTTCGTACTCGCAATAAAACAACACTATCTCGTTAGATGACGTTGTTTTTGGTAGTTGCACGACGCTACCTAGCCCAAACTAACATAACTCAACCTAACATAACCTTCGCACTTCTATCGTTAGAAAACGTTTTACTCGCTACTTTACATTGCTTTCTACAACATTATGACGGTTTCAAGCGCTTTCACATTAGATATCACAGTTCCCAACTTGTAAAGGTGAAAAACACTGCATCTCACTAAGTGACATTGTTTAATGCGGTTTTACGACAGTTCATACCTTAACCTAACGTAACCTAACCTAACCTAACCTAACCTAACCTAACCCAACCCAACCTAACCTAACCTAACCTAACCTAAATAACCTAACCCAACCTAACCTAACCTAACCTAACCTAACCCAACCTAACCCAACCCAACCCAACCTAACCTAACCTAAGCTAACCTAACCTAAGCTAACCAAACCTAACCTAACCTAACTTAACCTAACCTAACGTAACCTAACCTAACCTAACCTTTTCTAACGTAACCTAACCTCACCTGACCTAACCTAACCTAACGTAACCTAACCTAACCTAACATAACCTAACGTAACCTAACCTAACCTAACCTAACCTAACGTAACCTAACCTAACCTAACCCAACCTAACCCAACCCAACCCAACAACACCCAACCCAACCTAACCTAACCTAACCTAACCTTACCTAACCTAACCAAATTATCCTTACCTAACCTAACCTAACCTAACCTAACCTAACCTAACGTAACCTAACCTAACCTAACGTAACCTAACCTAACCTAACCTAACCTAACCCAACCTTACCTAACCTAACCTAACCTAACCTAACCCAACTCAACCTAACCTAATCTAACCTAACCTAACCTAACCTAACCTAACCAAACCTAACCTAACCTAACCTAACCTAACGACGGTTGCAAGCGCTTTCACATTAAATATCGCAGTTCCCAACTTTTTATGGTGAAAAACACTGCATCTCAGTAATTGACATTGTTTAATGCGGTTTTACGACGGTTCATATCTTAACCTAACCTAACATTCGCACTTGTATCTAAAAACGCTCTATTACACTGTTTTGTTCACAATTACGATATTTGCATAACCTCACAGTTTTTCACCAACTTATTGCAGTACAGAACGCTGTATCTCGCTAAATGACATTGTTCTTTAAGGTTTCACGATGCTTGCATGCGCTTTAACGAGAATATCACAATATAGCAGTTTCGCACTTGTAACGGTAGAACACGCAGTATTTGGCTTGTTCATGCCGTTTTTTGTGCTTTCACATTTCACCTATCGCAGTTTAATACTCGCTATAAAACAACACTATCTCGTTAGATGACGTCGTTTTTGGTAGTTTCACGACGCTACCTAGCTTAAACTAACCTAACCTAACCTAACCTTCGCACTTCTATCGTTAGAAAACGTTTTACTCGCCACTTTACAATGTTTTCTACAAGATTACGACGGTTTCATGCGCTTTCACATTAGATATTGTAGTTCCCGACTTGTAATGTTGAAAAACACTACATCTCACTAAGTGACATTGTTTAATGCGGTTTTACGACGGTTGATATGTCAACCTAACCTAACATTTGCACTTGTATCTAAAGACGCTCAATTACACTGTTTCGTTCACAATTACGATATTTGCTTGACCTCACAGTTTCTCACCAACTTATTGCAGTACAGAACGCTGTATCTCGCTAAATAACATTGTTCTTTAAGGTTTCACGATGCTTGCATGCGCTTCAACGAGAATATCACAACATAGCAGTTTCGCACTTGTAACGGTACAACACGCAGTATTTGGCTTGTTCATGCCGTTTTGTGTGCTTTCACAACATTTCACCTATCGCAGTTTCGTACTCGCAATAAAACAACACTATCTCGTTAGATGACGTTGTTTTTGGTAGTTTCACGACGCTACCTAGCTTAAACTAACATAACTCAACCTAACATAACCTTCGCACTTCTATCGTTAGAAAATGTTTTACTCGCTACTTTACATTGCTTTCTACAACATTACGACGGTTTCAAGCGCTTTCACATTAGATATCACAGTTCCCAACTTGTAAAGGTGAAAAACACTGCATCTCACTAAGTGACATTGTTTAATGCGGTTTTACGACGGTTCATACCTTAACCTAACGTAACCTAACCTAACCTAACCAACCCAACCCAACTTAACCTAACCTAACCTAAACTAACCTAACCCAACCTAACCTAACCTAACCTAACCTAACCTAACCCAACCTAACCCAACCCAACCCAACCTAACCTAACCAAAGCTAACCTAACCTAACCTAACCAAACCTAACCTAACCTAACTTAACCTAACCTAACGTAACCTAACCTAACCTAACCTATTCTAACGTAACCTAACCTAACCTGACCTAACCTAACCTAACGTAACCTAACCTAACCTAACATAACCTAACGTAACCTAACCTAACCTAACGTAACCTAACCTAACCTAACCCAACCTAACCCAACCCAACCCAACCCAACAACACCCAACCCAACCTAACCTAACCTAACCTAACCTTACCTAACCTAACCAAATTATCCTAACCTAACCTAACCTAACCTAACCTAACCTAACCTAACCTAACCTAACGACGTTTGCAAGCGCTTTCACATTAGATATCGCAGTTCCCGACTTGTAATTGTGAAAAACACTGCATCTCACTAAGTGACATTGTTTAATGCGGTTTTACGACGGTTCATATCTTAACCTAACCTAACATTCGTACTTGTATTGAAAAACGCTCTATTACACTGTTTCGTTCACAATTACGATATTTGCATAACCTCACAGTTTTTCACCAACTTATTGCAGTACAGAACGCTGTATCTCGCTAAATGACATTGTTCTTTAAGGTTTCACGATGCTTGCATGCGCTTTAACGAGAATATCAAAATATAGCAGTTTCGCACTTGTAACGGTAGAACACGCAGTATTTGGCTTGTTCATGCCGTTTTGTGTGCTTTCACAACATTTCACCTATCGCAGTTTAATACTCGCAATAAAACAACACTATCTCGTTAGATGACGTCGTTTTTGGTGGTTTCACGACGCTACGTAGCCTAAACTAACATAACTCAACCTAACATAACCTTCGCACTTCTATCGTTAGAAAACGTTTTACTCGCTACTTTACGTTGCTTTCTACAACATTACGACGGTTTCAAGCGCTTTCACATTAGATATCGCAGTTCCCAACTTGTAAAGGTGAAAAACACTGCATCTCACTAAGTGACATTGTTTAATGCGGTTTTACGACGGTTCATACCTTGACCTAACGTAACCTAACCTAACCTAACCCAACCTAACCTAACATAACCTAACCTAACCTAACCTAACCTAACCTAACCTAACCTAACGACGTTCGCAAGCGCTTTCACATTAGATATTGCAGTTCCCGACTTGTAATGGTGAAAAACACTGCATCTCACTAAGTGACATTGTTTAATGCGGTTTTACGACGGTTCATATCTTAACCTAACCTAACATTCGTACTTGTATTGAAAAACGCTCTATTACACTGTTTCGTTCACAATTACGATATTTGCATAACCTCACAGTTTTTCACCAACTTTTTGCAGTACAGAACGCTGTATCTCGCTAAATGACATCGTTCTTTAAGGTTTCACGATGCTTGCATGCGCTCTAACGAGAATATCACATTATAGCAGTTTCGCACTTGTAACGGTACAAAACGCAGTATCTGGCTTGTTCAAGCCGTTTTGTGTACTTTCACATTTCACCTATTGCAGTTTCGTACATGCAATAAAACAACACTATCTCGTTAGATGACGTCCTTTTTGGTGGTCTCACGACGCTACATAGCTTAAACTAACATAACTCAAGCTAACCTTCGCACTTCTATCGTTAGAAAACGTTTTACTCGCTACTTTACATTGCTTTCTGGAACAGTACGACGGTTTCAAGCGCTTTCACATTAGATATCGCAGTTCCCAACTTGTAAAGGTGAAAAACACTGCATCTCACTAAGTGACATTGTTTAATGCGGTTTTACGACGGTTCATACCTTAACCTAACGTAACCTAACCTAACCTAACCCAACCTAACCTAACATAACCTAACCTAACCAAACCTAACCTAACGTAACCTAACCTAACCTAACCTAACCTAACGACGTTTTCAAGCGCTTTCACATTAGATATCGTAGTTCCCGACTTGTAATGTTGAAAAACACTACATCTCACTAAGTGACATTGTTTAATGCGGTTTTACGACGGTTGATATCTCAACCTAACCTAACATTCGCACTTGTATCTAAATACGCTCAATTACACTGTTTCGTTCACAATTACGATATTTGCTTGACCTCACAGTTTCTCACCAATTTATTACAGTACAGAACGCTGTATCTCGCTAAATGACATCGTTCTTTAAGGTTTCAAGACACTTGCATGCGCTTTAACGAGAATATCACAATAAAGCAGTTTCGCACTTGTAACGGCACAAGACGCAGTATCTGGCTAGTTCATGCCATTTTGTGTGCTTTCCCAATATTTCACCTATCGCAGTTTCGTACTCGCAATAAAACAACACTATCTCGTTAGATGACATCGTTTTTGGTGGTTTCACGACGCTACCTAGCTCAAACTAACCGAACCTTCGCACTTCTATCGTTAGAAAACGTTTTATTCGCTACTTTACAATGTTTTCTACAAGATTACGACGGTTTCATGCGCTTTCACATTAGATATCGCAGTTCCCGACTCTTAATGGTGAAAAACACGGCATCTCACTAAGTGACATTGTTTAATGCGGTTTTAGCGCGGTTCATATCTTAACCTAACCTAACCTTACCTAACCCAACCTAACCTAACCTAACCTAACCAAACCTTACCTAACATACCCTAACCTAACTTAACCTAACCTAACCTAACCAAACCTAACCTAACCTAACCTAACCTAACCTAACGACGTTTTCAAGCGCTTTCACATTAGATATCGCAGTTCCCGACTTGTAATGGTGAAAAACACTGCATCTCACTAAGTGACATTGTTTAATGCGGTTTTACGACGGTTCATATCTTAACCTAACCTAACATTCGCACTTGTATTAAAAACGCTCTATTACACTGTTTCGTTCACAATTAGGATATTTACATAACCTCACAGTTTTTCACCAACTTATTACAGTACAGAACGCTGTATCTCGCTAAATGACATCGTTCTTTAAGGTTTCACGATGCTTGCATGCGCTTCAACGAGAATATCACAACATAGCAGTTTCGCACTTGTAACGGTACAACACGCAGTATTTGGCTTGTTCATGCCGTTTTGTGTGCTTTCACAACATTTCACCTATCGCAGTTTCGTACTCGCAATAAAACAACACTATCTCGTTAGATGACGTTGTTTTTGGTAGTTTCACGACGCTACCTAGCTTAAACTAACATAACTCAACCTAACATAACCTTCGCACTTCTATCGTTAGAAAATGTTTTACTCGCTACTTTACATTGCTTTCTACAACATTACGACGGTTTCAAGCGCTTTCACATTAGATATCACAGTTCCCAACTTGTAAAGGTGAAAAACACTGCATCTCACTAAGTGACATTGTTTAATGCGGTTTTACGACGGTTCATACCTTAACCTAACGTAACCTAACCTAACCTAACCTAACCTAACCTAACCAACCCAACCCAACCTAACCTAACCTAACCTAAACTAACCTAACCCAACCTAACCTAACCTAACCTAACCTAACCCAACCTAACCCAACCCAACCCAACCTAACCTAACCAAAGCTAACCTAACCTAACCTAACCAAACCTAACCTAACCTAACTTAACCTAACCTAACGTAACCTAACCTAACCTAACCTATTCTAACGTAACCTAACCTAACCTGACCTAACCTAACCTAACGTAACCTAACCTAACCTAACATAACCTAACGTAAACTAACCTAACCTAACCCAACCTAACCCAACCCAACCCAACCCAACAACACCCAACCCAACCTAACCTAACCTAACCTAACCTTACCTAACCTAACCAAATTATCCTAACCTAACCTAACGTAACCTAACCTAACCTAACGTAACCTAACCTAACCTAACCCAACCTAACCTAACCTAACCTAACCCAACTCAACCCAACCTAACCTAATCTAACCTAACCTAACCTAACCTAACCTAACCAAACCTAACCTAACCTAACCTAACCTAACCTAACCTAACCTAACCTAACGACGTTTGCAAGCGCTTTCACATTAGATATCGCAGTTCCCGACTTGTAATTGTGAAAAACACTGCATCTCACTAAGTGACATTGTTTAATGCGGTTTTACGACGGTTCATATTTTAACCTAACCTAACATTCGTACTTGTATTGAAAAACGCTCTATTACACTGTTTCGTTCACAATTACGATATTTGCATAACCTCACAGTTTTTCACCAACTTATTGCAGTACAGAACGCTGTATCTCGCTAAATGACATTGTTCTTTAAGGTTTCACGATGCTTGCATGCGCTTTAACGAGAATATCACAATATAGCAGTTTCGCACTTGTAACGGTAGAACACGCAGTATTTGGCTTGTTCATGCCGTTTTGTGTGCTTTCACAACATTTCACCTATCGCAAATTAATACTCGCAATAAAACAACACTATCTCGTTAGATGACGTCGTTTTTGGTAGTTTCACGACGCTACCTAGCTTAAACTAACCTAACCTAACCTAACCTTCGCACTTCTATCGTTAGAAAACGTTTTACTCGCCACTTTACAATGTTTTCTACAAGATTACGACGGTTTCATGCGCTCTCACATTAGATATTGTAGTTCCCGACTTGTAATGTTGAAAAACACTACATCTCACTAAGTGACATTGTTTAATGCGGTTTTACGACGGTTGATATGTCAACCTAACCTAACATTCGCACTTGTATCTAAAGACGCTCAATTACACTGTTTCGTTCACAATTACGATATTTGCTTGACCTCACAGTTTCTCACCAACTTATTGCAGTACAGAACGCTGTATCTCGCTAAATAACATTGTTCTTTAAGGTTTCACGATGCTTGCATGCGCTTTAACGAGAATATCACAATATAGCAGTTTCGCACTTGTAACGGTAGAACACGCAGTATTTGGCTTGTTCATGCCGTTTTGTGTGCATTCACAACATTTCACCTATCACAGTTTAATACTCGCAATAAAACAACACTATCTCGTTAGATGACGTCGTTTTTGGTGGTTTCACGACGCTACCTAGCTTAAACTAACATAACTCAACCTAACATAACCTTCGCACTTCTATCGTTAGAAAACGTTTTACTCGCTACTTTACATTGCTTTCTGGAACAGTACGACGGTTTCAAGCGCTTTCACGATAGATATCGCAGTTCCCAACTTGTAAAGGTGAAAAACACTGCATCTCACTAAGTGACATTGTTTAATGCGGTTTTACGACGGTTCATACCTTAACCTAACGTAACCTAACCTAACCTAACCCAACCTAACCTAACATAACCTAACCTAACCAAACCTAACCTAACGTAACCTAACCTAACCTAACATAACCTAACGACGTTTTCAAGCGCTTTCACATTAGATATCGTAGTTCCCGACTTGTAATGTTGAAAAACACTACATCTCACTAAGTGACATTGTTTAATGCGGTTTTACGACGGTTGATATCTCAACCTAACCTAACATTCGCACTTGTATCTAAATACGCTCAATTACACTGTTTCGTTCACAATTACGATATTTGCTTGACCTCACAGTTTCTCACCAACTTATTACAGTACAGAACGCTGTATCTCGCTAAATGACATCGTTCTTTAAGGTTTCAAGACACTTGCATGCGCTTTAACGAGAATATCACAATAAAGCAGTTTCGCACTTGTAACGGCACAAGACGCAGTATCTGGCTAGTTCATGCCATTTTGTGTGCTTTCCCAATATTTCACCTATCGCAGTTTCGTACTCGCAATAAAACAACACTATCTCGTTAGATGACATCGTTTTTGGTGGTTTCACGACGCTACCTAGCTCAAACTAACCGAACCTTCGCACTTCTATCGTTAGAAAACGTTTTATTCGCTACTTTACAATGTTTTCTACAAGATTACGACGGTTTCATGCGCTTTCACATTAGATATCGCAGTTCCCGACTCTTAATGGTGAAAAACACAGCATCTCACTAAGTGACATTGTTTAATGCGGTTTTAGCGCGGTTCATATCTTAACCTAACCTAACCTTACCTAACCCAACCTAACCTAACCTAACCTAACCAAACCTTACCTAACATACCCTAACCTAACTTAACCTAACCTAACCTAACCAAACCTACCCTAACCTAACCTAACCTAACCTAACGACGTTTTCAAGCGCTTTCACATTAGATATCGCAGTTCCCGACTTGTAATGGTGAAAAACACTGCATCTCACTAAGTGACATTGTTTAATGCGGTTTCACGACGGTTCATATCTTAACCTAACCTAACATTCGCACTTGTATTAAAAACGCTCTATTACACTGTTTCGTTCACAATTAGGATATTTACATAACCTCACAGTTTTTCACCAACTTATTGCAGTACAGAACGCTGTATCTCGCTAAATGACATCGTTCTTTAAGGTTTCACGATGCTTGCATGCGCTTCAACGAGAATATCACAACATAGCAGTTTCGCACTTGTAACGGTACAACACGCAGTATTTGGCTTGTTCATGCCGTTTTGTGTGCTTTCACAACATTTCACCTATCGCAGTTTCGTACTCGCAATAAAACAACACTATCTCGTTAGATGACGTTGTTTTTGGTAGTTTCACGACGCTACCTAGCTTAAACTAACATAACTCAACCTAACATAACCTTCGCACTTCTATCGTTAGAAAATGTTTTACTCGCTACTTTACATTGCTTTCTACAACATTACGACGGTTTCAAGCGCTTTCACATTAGATATCACAGTTCCCAACTTGTAAAGGTGAAAAACACTGCATCTCACTAAGTGACATTGTTTAATGCGGTTTTACGACGGTTCATACCTTAACCTAACGTAACCTAACCTAACCTAACCTAACCTAACCAACCCAACCCAACTTAACCTAACCTAACCTAAACTAACCTAACCCAACCTAACCTAACCTAACCTAACCTAACCCAACCTAACCCAACCCAACCCAACCTAACCTAACCAAAGCTAACCTAACCTAACCTAACCAAACCTAACCTAACCTAACTTAACCTAACCTAACGTAACCTAACCTAACCTAACCTATTCTAACGTAACCTAACCTAACCTGACCTAACCTAACCTAACGTAACCTAACCTAACCTAACATAACCTAACGTAACCTAACCTAACCTAACGTAACCTAACCTAACCTAACCCAACCTAACCCAACCCAACCCAACCCAACAACACCCAACCCAACCTAACCTAACCTAACCTAACCTTACCTAACCTAACCAAATTATCCTAACCTAACCTAACCTAACCTAACCAAACCTAACCTAACCTAACCTAACCTAACCTAACCTAACCTAACGACGTTTGCAAGCGCTTTCACATTAGATATCGCAGTTCCCGACTTGTAATTGTGAAAAACACTGCATCTCACTAAGTGACATTGTTTAATGCGGTTTTACGACGGTTCATATCTTAACCTAACCTAACATTCGTACTTGTATTGAAAAACGCTCTATTACACTGTTTCGTTCACAATTACGATATTTGCATAACCTCACAGTTTTTCACCAACTTATTGCAGTACAGAACGCTGTATCTCGCTAAATGACATCGTTCTTTAAGGTTTCACGATGCTTGCATGCGCTCTAACGAGAATATCACATTATAGCAGTTTCGCACTTGTAACGGTACAACACGCAGTATCTGGCTTGTTCAAGCCGTTTTGTGTACTTTCACAACATTTCACCTATTGCAGTTTCGTACATGCAATAAAACAACACTATCTCGTTAGATGACGTCCTTTTTGGTGGTCTCACGACGCTACATAGCTTAAACTAACATAACTCAAGCTAACCTTCGCACTTCTATCGTTAGAAAACGTTTTACTCGCAACTTTACAATGTTTTCTACAAGATTACGACGGTTTCATGCGCTTTCACATTAGATATCGTAGTTCCCGACTTGTAATGTTGAAAAACACTACATCTCACTAAGTGACATTGTTTAATGCGGTTTTACGACGGTGTATATCTCAACCTAACCTAACATTCGCACTTGTATCTAAGTACGCTCAATTACACTGTTTCGTTCACAATTACGATATTTGCTTGACCTCACAGTTTCTCACCAACTTAATTCAGTACAGAACGCTGTATCTCGCTAAATGACATCGTTCTTTAAGGTTTCACGATGCTTGCATGCGCTTTAACGAGAATATCACAATATAGCAGTTTCGCACTTGTAACGGTAGAACACGCAGTATTTGGCTTGTTCATGCCGTTTTGTGTGCATTCACAACATTTCACCTATCACAGTTTAATACTCGCAATAAAACAACACTATCTCGTTAGATGACGTCGTTTTTGGTGGTTTCACGACGCTACCTAGCTTAAACTAACATAACTCAACCTAACATAACCTTCGCACTTCTATCGTTAGAAAACGTTTTACTCGCTACTTTACATTGCTTTCTGGAACAGTACGACAGTTTCAAGCGCTTTCACATTAGATATCGCAGTTCCCAACTTGTAAAGGTGAAAAACACTGCATCTCACTAAGTGACATTGTTTAATGCGGTTTTACGACGGTTCATACCTTAACCTAACGTAACCTAACCTAACCTAACCCAACCTAACCTAACATAACCTAACCTAACCAAACCTAACCTAACGTAACCTAACCTAACCTAACCTAACCTAACGACGTTTTCAAGCGCTTTCACATTAGATATCGTAGTTCCCGACTTGTAATGTTGAAAAACACTACATCTCACTAAGTGACATTGTTTAATGCGGTTTTACGACGGTTGATATCTCAACCTAACCTAACATTCGTACTTGTATCTAAATACGCTCAATTACACTGTTTCGTTCACAATTACGATATTTGCTTGACCTCACAGTTTCTCACCAATTTATTACAGTACAGAACGCTGTATCTCGCTAAATGACATCGTTCTTTAAGGTTTCAAGACACTTGTATGCGCTTTAACGAGAATATCACAATAAAGCAGTTTCGCACTTGTAACGGCACAAGACGCAGTATCTGGCTAGTTCATGCCATTTTGTGTGCTTTCCCAATATTTCACCTATCGCAGTTTCGTACTCGCAATAAAACAACACTATCTCGTTAGATGACATCGTTTTTGGTGGTTTCACGACGCTACCTAGCTCAAACTAACCGAACCTTCGCACTTCTATCGTTAGAAAACGTTTTATTCGCTACTTTACAATGTTTTCTACAAGATTACGACGGTTCCATGCGCTTTCACATTAGATATCGCAGTTCCCGACTCTTAATGGTGAAAAACACGGCATCTCACTAAGTGACATTGTTTAATGCGGTTTTAGCGCGGTTCATATCTTAACCTAACCTAACCTTACCTAACCCAACCTAACCTAACCTAACCTAACCAAACCTTACCTAACATACCCTAACCTAACTTAACCTAACCTAACCTAACCAAACCTAACCTAACCTAACCTAACGACGTTTTCAAGCGCTTTCACATTAGATATCGCAGTTCCCGACTTGTAATGGTGAAAAACACTGCATCTCACTAAGTGACATTGTTTAATGCGGTTTTACGACGGTTCATATCTTAACCTAACCTAACATTCGCACTTGTATTAAAAACGCTCTATTACACTGTTTCGTTCACAATTAGGATATTTACATAACCTCACAGTTTTTCACCAACTTATTGCAGTACAGAACGCTGTATCTCGCTAAATGACATCGTTCTTTAAGGTTTCACGATGCTTGCATGCGCTTCAACGAGAATATCACAACATAGCAGTTTCGCACTTGTAACGGTACAACACGCAGTATTTGGCTTGTTCATGCCGTTTTGTGTGCTTTCACAACATTTCACCTGTCGCAGTTTCGTACTCGCAATAAAACAACACTATCTCGTTAGATGACGTTGTTTTTGGTAGTTTCACGACGCTACTTAGCTTAAACTAACATAACTCAACCTAACATAACCTTCGCACTTCTATCGTTAGAAAATGTTTTACTCGCTACTTTACATTGCTTTCTACAACATTACGACGGTTTCAAGCGCTTTCACATTAGATATCACAGTTCCCAACTTGTAAAGGTGAAAAACACTGCATCTCACTAAGTGACATTGTTTAATGCGGTTTTACGACGGTTCATACCTTAACCTAACCTAACCTAACCTAACCTAACCAACCCAACCCAACCTAACCTAACCTAACCTAAACTAACCTAACCCAACCTAACCTAACCTAACCTAACCTAACCCAACCTAACCCAACCCAACCCAACCTAACCTAACCAAAGCTAACCTAACCTAACCTAACCAAACCTAACCTAACCTAACTTAACCTAACCTAACGTAACCTAACCTAACCTAACCTATTCTAACGTAACCTAACCTAACCTGACCTAACCTAACCTAACGTAACCTAACCTAACCTAACATAACCTAACGTAACCTAACCTAACCTAACGTAACCTAACCTAACCCAACCTAACCCAACCCAACCCAACCCAACAACACCCAACCCAACCTAACCTAACCTAACCTAACCTTACCTAACCTAACCAAATTATCCTAACCTAACCTAACGTAACCTAACCTAACCTAACGTAACCTAACCTAACCTAACCTAACCCAACCTAACCTAACCTAACCTAACCCAACTCAACCCAACCTAACCTAATCTAACCTAACCTAACCTAACCTAACCTAACCAAACCTAACCTAACCTAACCTAACCTAACCTAACGACGTTTGCAAGCGCTTTCACATTAGATATCGCAGTTCCCGACTTGTAATTGTGAAAAACACTGCATCTCACTAAGTGACATTGTTTAATGCGGTTTTACGACGGTTCATATTTTAACCTAACCTAACATTCGTACTTGTATTGAAAAACGCTCTATTACACTGTTTCGTTCACAATTACGATATTTGCATAACCTCACAGTTTTTCACCAACTTATTGCAGTACAGAACGCTGTATCTCGCTAAATGACATTGTTCTTTAAGGTTTCACGATGCTTGCATGCGCTTTAACGAGAATATCACAATATAGCAGTTTCGCACTTGTAACGGTAGAACAAGCAGTATTTGGCTTGTTCATGCCGTTTTGTGTGCTTTCACAACATTTCACCTATCGCAAATTAATACTCGCAATAAAACAACACTATCTCGTTAGATGACGTCGTTTTTGGTGGTTTCACGACGCTACGTAGCTTAAACTAACATAACTCAACCTAACATAACCTTCGCACTTCTATCGTTAGAAAACGTTTTACTCGCTACTTTACATTGCTTTCTACAACATTACGACGGTTTCAAGCGCTTTCACATTAGATATCGCAGTTCCCAACTTGTAAAGGTGAAAAACACTGCGTCTCACTAAGTGACATTGTTTAATGCGGTTTTACGACGGTTCATACCTTGACCTAACGTAACCTAACCTAACCTAACCCAACCTAACCTAACATAACCTAACCTAACCTAACCTAACCTAACCTAACGACGTTTGCAAGCGCTTTCACATTAGATATCGCAGTTCCCGACTTGTAATGGTGAAAAACACTGCATCTCACTAAGTGACATTGTTTAATGCGGTTTTACGACGGTTCATATCTTAACCTAACCTAACATTCGTACTTGTATTGAAAAACGCTCTATTACACTGTTTCGTTCACAATTACGATATTTGCATAACCTCACAGTTTTTCACCAACTTATTGCAGTACAGAACGCTGTATCTCGCTAAATGACATCGTTCTTTAAGGTTTCACGATGCTTGCATGCGCTCTAACGAGAATATCACATTATAGCAGTTTCGCACTTGTAACGGTACAACACGCAGTATCTGGCTTGTTCAAGCCGTTTTGTGTACTTTCACAACATTTCACCTATTGCAGTTTCGTACATGCAATAAAACAACACTATCTCGTTAGATGACGTCCTTTTTGGTGGTCTCACGAAGCTACATAGCTTAAGCTAACATAACTCAAGCTAACCTTCGCACTTCTATCGTTAGAAAACGTTTTACTCGCAACTTTACAACGTTTTCTACAAGATTACGACGGTTTCATGCGCTTTCACATTAGATATCGTAGTTCCCGACTTGTATTGAAAAACACTACATCTCACTAAGTGACATTGTTTATTGCGGTTTTACGACGGTGTATATCTCAACCTAACCTAACATTCGCACTTGTATCTAAGTACGCTCAATTACACTGTTTCGTTCACAATTACGATATTTGCTTGACCTCACAGTTTCTCACCAACTTATTACAGTACAGAACGCTGTATCTCGCTAAATGACATCGTTCTTTAAGGTTTCACGATACTTGCATGCGCTTTAACGAGAATATCACAATAAAGCAGTTTCGCACTTGTAACGGCACAAGACGCAGTATCTGGCTAGTTCATGCCATTTTGTGTGCTTTCCCAATATTTCACCTATCGCAGTTTCGTACTCGCAATAAAACAACACTATCTCGTTAGATGACATCGTTTTTGGTGGCTTCACGACGCTACCTAGCTCAAACTAACCGAACCTTCGCACTTCTATCGTTAGAAAACGTTTTATTCGCTACTTTACAATGTTTTCTACAAGATTACGACGGTTTCATGCGCTTTCACATTAGATATCGCAGTTCCCGACTCGTAATGGTGAAAAACACAGCATCTCACTAAGTGACATTGTTTAATGCGGTTTTAGCGCGGTTCATATCTTAACCTAACCTAACCTTACCTAACCCAACCTAACCTAACCTAACCTAACCAAACCTTACCTAACATCCCTAACCTAACCTAACCTAACCTAACCTAACCAAACCTAACCTAACCTAACCTAACGTAACCTAACCTAACCTAACCTAACCTAACGACGTTTGCAAGCGCTTTCACATTAGATATCGCAGTTCCCGACTTGTAATGGTGAAAAACACTGCATCTCACTAAGTGACATTGTTTAATGCGGTTTTACGACGGTTCATATCTTAACCTAACCTAACATTCGCACTTGCATTAAAAAACGCTCTATTACACTGTTTCGTTCACAATTAAGATATTTGCATAACCTCACAGTTTTTCACCAACTTATTGCAGTACAGAACGCTGTATCTCGCTAAATGACATCGTTCTTTAAGGTTTCACGATGCTTGCATGCGCTTTAACGAGAATATCACAACATAGCAGTTTCGCACTTGTAACGGTACAACACGCAGTATTTGGCTTGTTCATGCCGTTTTGTGTGCTTTCACAACATTTCACCTATCGCAGTTTCGTACTCGCAAAAACAACACTATCTCGTTAGATGACGTTGTTTTTGGTAGTTTCACGACGCTACCTAGCTTAAACTAACATAACTCAACCTAACATGACCTTCGCACTTCTATCGTTAGAAAACGTTTTACTCGCTACTTTACATTGCTTTCTACAACATTACGACGGTTTCAAGCGCTTTCACATTAGATATCGTAGTTCCCGACTTGTAATGTTGAAAAACACTGCATCTCACTAAGTGACATTGTTTAATGCGGTTTTACGACGGTTGATATGTCAACCTAACCTAACATTCGCACTTGCATCTAAAGACGCTCAATTACACTGTTTCGTTCACAATTACGATATTTGCTTGACCTCACAGTTTCTCACCAACTTATTACAGTACAGAACGCTGTATCTCGCTAAATGACATCGTTCTTTAAGGTTTCACGATACTTGCATGCGCTTTACCGAGAATGTCAAAACATAGCAGTTTCGCACTTGTAACGGTACAACACGCAGTATTTGGCTTGTTCATGCCGTTTTGTGTGCTTTCACAACATTTTACCTATCGCAGTTTCGTACTCGCAATAAAACAACACTATCTTGTTAGATGACGTCGTTTTTGGTGGTTTCACGACGCTACCTAGCTTAAACTAACATAACTCAACCTAACATAACCTTCGCATTTCTATCGTTAGAAAACGTTTTACTCGCTACTTTACATTGCTTTCTACAACATTACGACGGTTTCAAGCGCTTTCACATTAGATATCGCAGTTCCCAACTTGTAAAGGTGAAAAACACTGCATCTCACTAAGTGACATTGTTTATTGCGGTTTTACGACGGTTCATACCTTAACCTAACGTAACATTCGTACTTGTATTGAAAAACGCTCTATTACACTGTTTCGTTCACAATTACGATATTTGCATAACCTCACAGTTTTTCACCAACTTATTGCAGTACAGAACGCTGTATCTCGCTAAATGACATTGTTCTTTAAGGTTTCACGATGCTTGCATGCGCTTTAACGAGAATATCACAATATAGCAGTTTCGCACTTGTAACGGTAGAACACGCAGTATTTGGCTTGTTCATGCCGTTTTGTGTGCTTTCACAACATTTCACCTATCGCAGTTTAATACTCGCAATAAAACAACACTATCTCTTTAGATGACGTCGTTTTTGGTAGTTTCACGACGCTACCTAGCCTAAACTAACCTAACCTAACCTAACCTTCGCACTTCTATCGTTAGAAAACGTTTTACTCGCAACTTTACAATGTTTTCTACAAGATTACGACGGTTTCATGCGCTTTCACATTAGATATCGTAGTTCCCGACTTCTAATGTTGAAAAACACTACATCTCACTAAGTGACATTGTTTAATGCGGTTTTGCGATGGTTGATATGTCAACCAAACCTAACATTCGCACTTGTATCTAAAGACGCTCAATTACACTGTTTCGTTCACAATTACGATATTTGCTTGACCTCACAGTTTCTCACCAACTTATTACAGTACAGAACGCTGTATCTCGCTAAATGACATCGTTCTTTAAGGTTTCACGATACTTGCATGCGCTTTACCGAGAATGTCACAACATAGCAGTTTCGCACTTGTAACGGTACAACACGCAGTATTTGGCTTGTTCATGCCGTTTTGTGTGCTTTCACAACATTTCACCTATCGCAGTTTCGTACTCGCAATAAAACAACACTATCTCGTTAGATGACATCGTTTTTGGTGGTTTCACGACGCTACCTAGCTCAAACTAACCGAACCTTCGCACTTCTATCGTTAGAAAACGTTTTATTCGCTACTTTACAATGTTTTCTACAAGATTACGACGGTTTCATGCGCTTTCACATTAGATATCGCAGTTCCCGACTTGTAATGGTGAAAAACACAGCATCTCACTAAGTGACATTGTTTAATGCGGTTTTAGCGCGGTTCATATCTTAACCTAACCTAACCTTACCTAACCCAACCTAACCTAACCTAACCTAACCAAACCTTACCTAACCTAACCTAACCTAACCTAACCAAACCTAACCTGACCTAACCTAACGTAACCTAACCTAACCTAACCTAACCAAACCTAACCTAACCTAACGACGTTTGCAAGCGCTTTCACTTTAGATATCGCAGTTCCCGACTTGTAATGGTGAAAAACACTGCATCTCACTAAGTGACATTGTTTAATGCGGTTTTACGACGGTTCATATCTTAACCTAACCTAACATTCGCACTTGTATTAAAAAACGCTCTATTACACTGTTTCGTTCACAATTAGGATATTTGCATAACCTCACAGTTTTTCACCCACTTATTGCAGTACAGAACGCTGTATCTCGCTAAATGACATCGTTCTTTAAGGTTTCACGATGCTTGCATGCGCTTTACGAGAATATCACAACATAGCAGTTTCGCACTTGTAACGGTACAACACGCAGTATTTGGCTTGTTCATGCCGTTTTGTGTGCTTTCACAACATTTCACCTATCGCAGTTTCGTACTCGCAATAAAACAACACTATCTCGTTAGATGACGTCGTTTTTGGTAGTTTCACGACGCTACCTAGCTTAAACTAACCTAACCTAACCTAACCTTCGCACTTCTATCGTTAGAAAACGTTTTACTCGCTACTTTACATTGCTTTCTGGAACAGTACGACGGTTTCGAGCGCTTTCACATTAGATATCGCGGTTCCCAACTTGTAAAGGTAAAAAACACTGCATCTCACTAAGTGACATTGTTTAATGCGGTTTTACGACGGTTCATACCTTAACCTAACGTAACCTAACCTAACCTAACCCAACCTAACCTAACATAACCTAACCTAACCAAACCTAACCTAACGTAACCTAACCTAACCTAACCTAACCTAACGACGTTTTCAAGCGCTTTCACATTAGTTATCGTAGTTCCCGACTTGTAATGTTGAAAAACACTACATCTCACTAAGTGACATTGTTTAATGCGGTTTTACGACGGTTGATATCTCAACCTAACCTAACATTCGCACTTGTATCTAAATACGCTCAATTACACTGTTTCGTTCACAATTACGATATTTGCTTGACCTCACAGTTTCTCACCAACTTATTACAGTACAGAACGCTGTATCTCGCTAAATGACATCGTTCTTTAAGGTTTCAAGACACTTGCATGCGCTTTAACGAGAATATCACAATAAAGCAGTTTCGCACTTGTAACGGCACAAGACGCAGTATCTGGCTAGTTCATGCCATTTTGTGTGCTTTCCCAATATTTCACCTATCGCAGTTTCGTACTCGCAATAAAACAACACTATCTCGTTAGATGACATCGTTTTTGGTGGTTTCACGACGCTACCTAGCTCAAACTAACCGAACCTTCGCACTTCTATCGTTAGAAAACGTTTTATTCGCTACTTTACAATGTTTTCTACAAGATTACGACGGTTTCATGCGCTTTCACATTAGATATCGCAGTTCCCGACTCTTAATGGTGAAAAACACAGCATCTCACTAAGTGACATTGTTTATTGCGGTTTTAGCGCGGTTCATATCTTAACCTAACCTAACCTTACCTAACCCAACCTAACCTAACCTAACCTAACCAAACCTTACCTAACATACCCTAACCTAACTTAACCTAACCTAACCTAACCAAACCTAACCTAACCTAACCTAACCTAACGACGTTTTCAAGCGCTTTCACATTAGATATCGCAGTTCCCGACTTGTAATGGTGAAAAACACTGCATCTCACTAAGTGACATTGTTTAATGCGGTTTTACGACGGTTCATATCTTAACCTAACCTAACATTCGCACTTGTATTAAAAACGCTCTATTACACTGTTTCGTTCACAATTAGGATATTTACATAACCTCACAGTTTTTCACCAACTTTCACCAACAATACAGAACGCTGTATCTCGCTAAATGACATCGTTCTTTAAGGTTTCACGATGCTTGCATGCGCTTCAACGAGAATATCACAACATAGCAGTTTCGCACTTGTAACGGTACAACACGCAGTATTTGGCTTGTTCATGCCGTTTTGTGTGCTTTCACAACATTTCACCTATCGCAGTTTCGTACTCGCAATAAAACAACACTATCTCGTTAGATGACGTTGTTTTTGGTAGTTTCACGACGCTACCTAGCTTAAACTAACATAACTCAACCTAACATAACCTTCGCACTTCTATCGTTAGAAAATGTTTTACTCGCTACTTTACATTGCTTTCTACAACATTACGACGGTTTCAAGCGCTTTCACATTAGATATCACAGTTCCCAACTTGTAAAGGTGAAAAACACTGCATCTCACTAAGTGACATTGTTTAATGCGGTTTTACGACGGTTCATACCTTAACCTAACGTAACCTAACCTAACCTAACCTAACCAACCCAACCCAACCTAACCTAACCTAACCTAAACTAACCTAACCCAACCTAACCTAACCTAACCTAACCTAACCCAACCTAACCCAACCCAACCTAACCTAACCAAAGCTAACCTAACCTAACCTAACCTAACCTAACCAAACCTAACCTAACCTAACTTAACCTAACCTAACGTAACCTAACCTAACCTATTCTAACGTAACCTAACCTAACCTGACCTAACCTAACCTAACGTAACCTAACCTAACCTAACATAACCTAACGTAACCTAACCTAACCTAACGTAACCTAACCTAACCTAACCCAACCTAACCCAACCCAACCCAACAACACCCAACCCAACCTAACCTAACCTAACCTAACCTTACCTAACCTAACCAAATTATCCTAACCTAACCTAACCTAACGTAACCTAACCTAACCTAACCTAACGTAACCTAACCTAACCTAACCTAACCCAACCTAACCTAACCTAACCTAACCCAACTCAACCCAACCTAACCTAATCTAACCTAACCTAACCTAACCTAACCTAACCTAACCAAACCTAACCTAACCTAACCTAACGACGTTTGCAAGCGCTTTCACATTATATATCGCAGTTCCCGACTTGTAATTGTGAAAAACACTGCATCTCACTAAGTGACATTGTTTAATGCGGTTTTACGACGGTTCATATCTTAACCTAACCTAACATTCGTACTTGTATTGAAAAACGCTCTATTACACTGTTTCGTTCACAATTTCGATATTTGCATAACCTCACAGTTTTTCACCAACTTATTGCAGTACAGAACGCTGTATCTCGCTAAATGACATTGTTCTTTAAGGTTTCACGATGCTTGCATGCGCTTTAACGAGAATATCACAATATAGCAGTTTCGCACTTGTAACGGTAGAACACGCAGTATTTGGCTTGTTCATGGCGTTTTGTGTGCATTCACATTTCACCTATCGCAGTTTAATACTCGCAATAAAACAACACTATCTCGTTAGATGACGTCGTTTTTGGTAGTTTCACGACGCTACCTAGCTTAAACTAACCTAACCTAACCTAACCTTCGCATTTCTATCGTTAGAAAACGTTTTACTCGCAACTTTACAATGTTTTCTACAAGATTACGACGGTTTCATGCGCTTTCACATTAGATATCGCAGTTCCCAACTTGTAAAGATGAAAAACACTGCATCTCACTAAGTGACATTGTTTCATGCGGTTTTACGACGGTTCATAGCTTAACCTAACGTAACCTAACCTAACCTAACCTAACCTTACCTAACCTAACCTAACCCAACCCAACCCAACCTAACCTAACCTAACCTAACCTAAACTAACCTAACCCAACCTAACCTAACCTAACCTAACCTAACCCAACCTAACCCAACCCAACCCAACCTAACCTAACCTAAGCTAACCTAACCTAACCTAACCAAACCTAACCTAACCTAACTTAACCTAACCTAACGTAACCTAACCTAACCTGACCTATTCTAACGTAACCTAACCTTACCTGACCTAACCTAACCTAACGTAACCTAACCTAACCTAACATAACCCAACGTAACCTAACCTAACCTAACCTAACGTAACCTAACCTAACCTAACCCAACCTAACCCAACCCAACCCAACAACACCCAACCCAACCTAACCTAACCTAACCTAACCTTACCTAACCTAACCAAATTATCCTTACCTAACCTAACCTAACCTAACGTAACCTAACCTAACCTAACCTAACGTAACCTAACCTAAGCTAACGTAACCTAACCTAACCTAACCTAACCTAACCCAACCTAACCTAACCTAACCTAACCCAACTCAACCCAACCTAACCTAATCTAACCTAACCTAACCTAACCTAACCTAACCAAACCTAACCTAACCTAACCTAACCTAACCTAATGACGGTTGCAAGCGCTTTCACATTAGATAACGCAGTTCCCCACTTTTAATGGTGAAAAACACTGCATCTCACTAATTGACATTGTTTAATGCGGTTTTACGACGGTTCATATCTTAACCTAACCTAACATTCGCACTTGTATCTAAAAACGCTCTATTACACTGTTTTGTTCACAATTACGATATTTGCATAACCTCACAGTTTTTCACCAACTTATTGCAGTACAGAACGCTGTATCTCGCTAAATGGCATTGTTCTTTAAGGTTTCACGATGCTTGCATGCGCTTTAACGAGAATATCACAATATAGCAGTTTCGCACTTGTAACGGTAGAACACGCAGTATTTGGCTTGTTCATGCCGTTTTGTGTGCTTTCACAACATTTCACCTATCGCAGTTTAATACTCGCTATAAAACAACACTATCTCGTTAGATGACGTCGTTTTTGGTAGTTTCACGACGCTACCTAGCTTAAACTAACCTAACCTAACCTAACCTTCGCACTTCTATCGTAAGAAAACGTTTTACTCGCAACTTTACAATGTTTTCTACAAGATTACGACAGTTTTATGCGCTTTCACATTAGATATCGTAGTTCCCGACTTGTAATGTTGAAAACACTACATCTCACTAAGTGACATTGTTTAATGCGGTTTTACGACGGTTGATATATCAACCTAACCTAACATTCGCACTTGTATCTAAAGACGCTCAATTACACTGTTTCGTTCACAATTACGACATTTGCTTGACCTCACCGTTTCTCACCAACTTATTACAGTACAGAACGCTGTATCTCGCTAAATGACATCGTTCTTTAAGGTTTCACGATACTTGCATGCGCTTTACCGAGAATATCACAATATAGCAGTTTCGCACTTGTAACGGTAGAACACGCAGTATTTGGCTTGTTCATGCCGTTTTGTGTTCTTTCACAACATTTCACCTATCGCAGTTTAATACTCGCAATAAAACAACACTATCTCGTTAGATGACGTCGTTTTTGGTGGTTTCACGACGCTACGTAGCTTAAACTAACATAACTCAACCTAACATAACCTTCGCACTTCTATCGTTAGAAAACGTTTTACTCGCTACTTTACATTGCTTTCTACAACATTACGACGGTTTCAAGCGCTTTCACATTAGATATCGCAGTTCCCAACTTGTAAAGGTGAAAAACACTGCATCTCACTAAGTGGCATTGTTTAATGCGGTTTTACGACGGTTCATACCTTGACCTAACGTAACCTAACCTAACCTAACCAAACCTAACCTAACGTAACCTAACCTAACCTAACCTAACCAAACCTAACCTAACGACGTTTGCAAGCGCTTTCACATTAGATATCGCAGTTCCCGACTTGTAATGGTGAAAAACACTGCATCTCACTAAGTGACATTGTTTAATGCGGTTTTACGACGGTTCATATCTTAACCTAACCTAACATTCGTACTTGTATTGAAAAACGCTCTATTACACTGTTTCGTTCACAATTACGATATTTGCATAACCTCACAGTTTTTCACCAACTTATTGCAGTACAGAACGCTGTATCTCGCTATATGGCATTGTTCTTTAAGGTTTCACGATGCTTGCGTGCGCTTTAACGAGAATATCACAATATAGCAGTTTCGCACTTGTAACGGTAGAACACGCAGTATTTGGCTTGTTCATGCCGTTTTGTGTGCTTTCACAACATTTCACCTATCGCAGTTTTTAATACTCGCTATAAAACAACACTATCTCGTTAGATGACGTCGTTTTTGGTAGTTTCACGACGCTACCTAGCTTAAACTAACCTAACCTAACCTAACCTTCGCACTTCTATCGTTAGAAAACGTTTTACTCGCAACTTTACAATGTTTTCTACAAGATTACGACGGTTTCATGCGCTTTCACATTAGATATCGTAGTTCCCGACTTGTAATGTTGAAAAACACTACATCTCACTAAGTGACATTGTTTAATGCGGTTTTACGACGGTTGATATATCAACCTAACCTAACATTCGCACTTGTATCTAAAGACGCTCAATTACACTGTTTCGTTCACAATTACGATATTTGCTTGACCTCACCGTTTCTCACCAACCTATTACAGTACAGAACGCTGTATCTCGCTAAATGACATTGTTCTTTAAGGTTTCACGATGCTTGCATGCGCTTTAACGAGAATATCACAATATAGCAGTTTCGCACTTGTAACGGTAGAACACGCAGTATTTGGCTTGTTCATGCCGTTTTGCGTGCTTTCACAACATTTCACCTATCGCAGTTTAATACTCGCAATAAAACAACACTATCTCTTTAGATGACGTCGTTTTTGGTAGTTTCACGACGCTACCTAGCCTAAACTAACCTAACCTAACCTAACCTTCGCACTTCTATCGTTAGAAAACGTTTTACTCGCAACTTTACAATGTTTTCTACAAGATTACGACGTTTTCAAGCGCTTTCACATTAGATATCGCAGTTCCCGACTTGTAATGGTGAAAAACACTGCATCTCACTAAGTGACATTGTTTAATGCGGTTTTACGACGGTTCATATCTTAACCTAACCTAACATTCGCACTTGTATTAAAAACGCTCTATTACACTGTTTCGTTCACAATTAGGATATTTACATAACCTCACAGTTTTTCACCAACTTATTGCAGTACAGAACGCTGTATCTCGCTAAATGACATCGTTCTTTAAGGTTTCACGATGCTTGCATGCGCTTCAACGAGAATATCACAACATAGCAGTTTCGCGCTTGTAACGGTACAACACGCAGTATTTGGCTTGTTCATGCCGTTTTGTGTGCTTTCACAACATTTCACCTATCGCAGTTTCGTACTCGCAATAAAACAACACTATCTCGTTAGATGACGTTGTTTTTGGTAGTTTCACGACGCTACCTAGCTTAAACTAACATAACTCAACCTAACATAACCTTCGCACTTCTATCGTTAGAAAATGTTTTACTCGCTACTTTACATTGCTTTCTACAACATTACGACGGTTTCAAGCGCTTTCACATTAGATATCACAGTTCCCAACTTGTAAAGGTGAAAAACACTGCATCTCACTAAGTGACATTGTTTAATGCGGTTTTACGACGGTTCATACCTTAACCTAACGTAACCTAACCTAACCTAACCTAACCTAACCAACCCAACCCAACCTAACCTAACCTAACCTAAACTAACCTAACCCAACCTAACCTAACCTAACCTAACCTAACCCAACCTAACCCAACCCAACCCAACCTAACCTAACCAAAGCTAACCTAACCTAACCTAACCAAACCTAACCTAACCTAACTTAACCTAACCTAACGTAACCTAACCTAACCTAACCTATTCTAACGTAACCTAACCTAACCTGACCTAACCTAACCTAACGTAACCTAACCTAACCTAACATAGCCTAACGTAACCTAACCTAACCTAACGTAACCTAACCTAACCTAACCCAACCTAACCCAACCCAACCCAACCCAACAACACCCAACCCAACCTAACCTAACCTAACCTAACCTTACCTAACCTAACCAAATTATCCTAACCTAACCTAACCTAACGTAACCTAACCTAACCTAACCTAACGTAACCTAACCTAACCTAACCTAACCTAACCCAACCTAACCTAACCTAACCTAACCCAACTCAACCCAACCTAACCTAATCTAACCTAACCTAACCTAACCTAACCTAACCAAACCTAACCTAACCTAACCTAACCTAACCTAACGACGTTTGCAAGCGCTTTCACATTAGATATCGCAGTTCCCGACTTGTAATTGTGAAAAACACTGCATCTCACTAAGTGACATTGTTTAATGCGGTTTTACGACGGTTCATATCTTAACCTAACCTAACATTCGTACTTGTATTGAAAAACGCTCTATTACACTGTTTCGTTCACAATTACGATATTTGCATAACCTCACAGTTTTTCACCAACTTATTGCAGTACAGAACGCTGTATCTCGCTAAATGACATTGTTCTTTAAGGTGTCACGATGCTTGCATGCGCTTTAACGAGAATATCACAATATAGCAGTTTCGCACTTGTAACGGTAGAACACGCAGTATTTGGCTTGTTCATGCCGTTTTGTGTGCATTCACATTTCACCTATCGCAGTTTAATACTCGCAATAAAACAACACTATCTCGTTAGATGACGTCGTTTTTGGTAGTTTCACGACGCTACCTAGCTTAAACCAACCTAACCTAACCTAACCTTCGCATTTCTATCGTTAGAAAACGTTTTACTCGCAACTTTACAATGTTTTCTACAAGATTACGACGGTTTCATGCGCTTTCACATTAGATATCGCAGTTCCCAACTTGTAAAGATGAAAAACACTGCATCTCACTAAGTGACATTGTTTCATGCGGTTTTACGACGGTTGATATATCAACCTAACATTCGCACTTGTATCTAAAGACGCTCAATTACACTGTTTCGTTCACAATTACGATATTTGCTTGACCTCACCGTTTCTCACCAACTTATTACAGTACAGAACGCTGTATCTCGCTAAATGACATCGTTCTTTAAGGTTTCACGATACTTGCATGCGCTTTACCGAGAATATCACAATATAGCAGTTTCGCACTTGTAACGGTAGAACACGCAGTATTTGGCTTGTTCATGCCGTTTTGTGTGCTTTCACAACATTTCACCTATCGCAGTTTAATACTCGCAATAAAACAACACTATCTCGTTAGATGACGTCGTTTTTGGTGGTTTCACGACGCTACGTAGCCTAAACTAACATAACTCAACCTAACATAACCTTCGCACTTCTATCGTTAGAAAACGTTTTACTCGCTACTTTACATTGCTTTCTACAACATTACGACGGTTTCAAGCGCTTTCACATTAGATATCGCAGTTCCCAACTTGTAAAGGTGAAAAACACTGCATCTCACTAAGTGGCATTGTTTAATGCGGTTTTACGACGGTTCATACCTTGACCTAACGTAACCTAACCTAACCTAACCCAACCTAACCTAACATAACCTAACCTAACCTAACCTAACCTAACCAAACCTAACCTAACGTAACCTAACCTAACCTAACCTAACCAAACCTAACCTAACGACGTTTGCAAGCGCTTTCACTTTAGATATCGCAGTTCCCGACTTGTAATGGTGAAAAACACTGCATCTCACTAAGTGACATTGTTTAATGCGGTTTTACGACGGTTCATATCTTAACCTAACCTAACATTCGTACTTGTATTGAAAAACGCTCTATTACACTGTTTTGTTCACAATTATGATATTTGCATAACCTCACAGTTTTTCACCAACCTATTGCAGTACAGAACGCTGTATCTCGCTAAATGGCATTGTTCTTTAAGGTTTCACGATGCTTGCATGCGCTTTAACGAGAATATCACAATATAGCAGTTTCGCACTTGTAACGGTAGAACACGCAGTATTTGGCTTGTTCCTGCCGTTTTGTGTGCTTTCACAACATTTCACCTATCGCAGTTTAATACTCGCTATAAAACAACACTATCTCGTTAGATGACGTCGTTTTTGGTAGTTTCACGACGCTACCTAGCCTAAACTAACCTAACCTAACCTAACCTTCGCACTTCTATCGTTAGAAAACGTTTTACTCGCAACTTTACAATGTTTTCTACAAGATTACGACGGTTTCATGCGCTTTCACATTATATATCGTAGTTCCCGACTTGTAATGTTGAAAAACACTACATCTCACTAAGTGACATTGTTTAATGCGGTTTTACGACGGTTGATATATCAACCTAACCTAACATTCGCACTTGTATCTAAAGACGCTCAATTACACTGTTTCGTTCACAATTACGATATTTGCTTGACCTCACCGTTTCTCACCAACCTATTACAGTACAGAACGCTGTATCTCGCTAAATGACATCGTTCTTTAAGGTTTCACGATACTTGCATGCGCTTTACCGAGAATATCACAATACAGCAGTTTCGCACTTGTAACGGTAGAACACGCAGTATTTGGCTTGTTCATGCCGTTTTGTGTGCTTTCACAACATTTCACCTATCGCAGTTTAATACTCGCAATAAAACAACACTATCTCGTTAGATGACGTCGTTTTTGGTGGTTTCACGACGCTACGTAGCTTAAACTAACATAACTCAACCTAACATAACCTTCGCACTTCTATCGTTAGAAAACGTTTTACTCGCTACTTTACATTGCTTTCTACAACATTACGACGGTTTCAAGCGCTTTCACATTAGATATCGCTGTTCCCAACTTGTAAAGGTGAAAAACACTGCATCTCACTAAGTGACATTGTTTAATGCGGTTTTACGACGGTTCATACCTTGACCTAACGTAACCTAACCTAACCTAACCCAACCTAACCTAACATAACCTAACCTAACCTAACCTAACCTCACCAAACTTAACCTAACGTAACCTAACCTAACCTAACCTAACCTAACGACGTTTGCAAGCGCTTTCACATTAGATATCGCAGTTCCCGACTTGTAATGGTGAAAAACACTGCATCTCACTAAGTGACATTGTTTAATGCGGTTTTACGACGGTTCATATCTTAACCTAACCTAACATTCGTACTTGTATTGAAAAACGCTCTATTACACTGTTTCGTTCACAATTATGATATTTGCATAACCTCACAGTTTTTCACCAACTTATTGCAGTACAGAACGCTGTATCTCGCTAAATGGCATTGTTCTTTAAGGTTTCACGATGCTTGCATGCGCTTTAACGAGAATATCACAATATAGCAGTTTCGCACTTGTAACGGTAGAACACGCAGTATTTGGCTTGTTCCTGCCGTTTTGTGTGCTTTCACAACATTTCACCTATCGCAGTTTAATACTCGCTATAAAACAACACTATCTCGTTAGATGACGTCGTTTTTGGTAGTTTCACGACGCTACCTAGCTTAAACTAACCTAACCTAACCTAACCTTCGCACTTCTATCGTTAGAAAACGTTTTACTCGCAACTTTACAATGTTTTCTACAAGATTACGACGGTTTCATGCGCTTTCACATTATATATCGTAGTTCCCGACTTGTAATGTTGAAAAACACTACATCTCACTAAGTGACATTGTTTAATGCGGTTTTACGACGGTTGATATATCAACCTAACCTAACATTCGCACTTGTATCTAAAGACGCTCAATTACACTGTTTCGTTCACAATTACGATATTTGCTTGACCTCACCGTTTCTCACCAACCTATTACAGTACAGAACGCTGTATCTCGCTAAATGACATCGTTCTTTAAGGTTTCACGATACTTGCATGCGCTTTACCGAGAATATCACAATACAGCAGTTTCGCACTTGTAACGGTAGAACACGCAGTATTTGGCTTGTTCATGCCGTTTTGTGTGCTTTCACAACATTTCACCTATCGCAGTTTAATACTCGCAATAAAACAACACTATCTCGTTAGATGACGTCGTTTTTGGTGGTTTCACGACGCTACGTAGCTTAAACTAACATAACTCAACCTAACATAACCTTCGCACTTCTATCGTTAGAAAACGTTTTACTCGCTACTTTACATTGCTTTCTACAACATTACGACGGTTTCAAGCGCTTTCACATTAGATATCGCTGTTCCCAACTTGTAAAGGTGAAAAACACTGCATCTCACTAAGTGACATTGTTTAATGCGGTTTTACGACGGTTCATACCTTGACCTAACGTAACCTAACCTAACCTAACCCAACCTAACCTAACATAACCTAACCTAACCTAACCTAACCTAACCAAACTTAACCTAACGTAACCTAACCTAACCTAACCTAACCTAACGACGTTTGCAAGCGCTTTCACATTAGATATCGCAGTTCCCGACTTGTAATGGTGAAAAACACTGCATCTCACTAAGTGACATTGTTTAATGCGGTTTTACGACGGTTCATATCTTAACCTAACCTAACATTCGTACTTGTATTGAAAAACGCTCTATTACACCGTTTCGTTCACAATTACGATATTTGCATAACCTCACAGTTTTTCACCAACTTATTGCAGTACAGAACGCTGTATCTCGCTAAATGACATCGTTCTTTAAGGTTTCACGATGCTTGCATGCGCTTTAACGAGAATATCACATTATAGCAGTTTCGCACTTGTAACGGTAGAACACGCAGTATTTGGCTTGTTCATGCCGTTTTGTGTGCTTTCACAACATTTCACCTATCGCAGTTTAATACTCGCAATAAAACAACACTATCTCGTTAGATGACGTCGTTTTTGGTGGTTTCACGACGCTACGTAGCTTAAACTAACATAACTCAACCTAACATAACCTTCGCACTTCTATCGTTAGAAAACGTTTTACTCGCTACTTTACATTGCTTTCTACAACATTACGACGGTTTCAAGCGCTTTCACATTAGATATCGCAGTTCCCAACTTGTAAAGGTGAAAAACACTGCATCTCACTAAGTGGCATTGTTTAATGCGGTTTTACGACGGTTCATATCTTGACCTAACGTAACCTAACCTAACCTAACCCAACCTAACCTAACATAACCTAACCTAACCTAACCTAACCTAACCAAACCTAACCTAACGTAACCTAACCTAACCTAACCTAACCAAACCTAACCTAACGACGTTTGCAAGCGCTTTCACTTTAGATATCGCAGTTCCCGACTTGTAATGGTGAAAAACACTGCATCTCACTAAGTGACATTGTTTAATGCGGTTTTACGACGGTTCATATCTTAACCTAACCTAACATTCGTACTTGTATTGAAAAACGCTCTATTACACTGTTTCGTTCACAATTATGATATTTGCATAACCTCACAGTTTTTCACCAACTTATTGCAGTACAGAACGCTGTATCTCGCTAAATGGCATTGTTCTTTAAGGTTTCACGATGCTTGCATGCGCTTTAACGAGAATATCACAATATAGCAGTTTCGCACTTGTAACGGTAGAACACGCAGTATTTGGCTTGTTCCTGCCGTTTTGTGTGCTTTCACAACATTTCACCTATCGCAGTTTAATACTCGCTATAAAACAACACTATCTCGTTAGATGACGTCGTTTTTGGTAGTTTCACGACGCTACCTAGCTTAAACTAACCTAACCTAACCTAACCTTCGCACTTCTATCGTTAGAAAACGTTTTACTCGCAACTTTACAATGTTTTCTACAAGATTACGACGGTTTCATGCGCTTTCACATTATATATCGTAGTTCCCGACTTGTAATGTTGAAAAACACTACATCTCACTAAGTGACATTGTTTAATGCGGTTTTACGACGGTTGATATATCAACCTAACCTAACATTCGCACTTGTATCTAAAGACGCTCAATTACACTGTTTCGTTCACAATTACGATATTTGCTTGACCTCACCGTTTCTCACCAACCTATTACAGTACAGAACGCTGTATCTCGCTAAATGACATCGTTCTTTAAGGTTTCACGATACTTGCATGCGCTTTACCGAGAATATCACAATACAGCAGTTTCGCACTTGTAACGGTAGAACACGCAGTATTTGGCTTGTTCATGCCGTTTTGTGTGCTTTCACAACATTTCACCTATCGCAGTTTAATACTCGCAATAAAACAACACTATCTCGTTAGATGACGTCGTTTTTGGTGGTTTCACGACGCTACGTAGCTTAAACTAACATAACTCAACCTAACATAACCTTCGCACTTCTATCGTTAGAAAACGTTTTACTCGCTACTTTACATTGCTTTCTACAACATTACGACGGTTTCAAGCGCTTTCACATTAGATATCGCTGTTCCCAACTTGTAAAGGTGAAAAACACTGCATCTCACTAAGTGACATTGTTTAATGCGGTTTTACGACGGTTCATACCTTGACCTAACGTAACCTAACCTAACCTAACCCAACCTAACCTAACATAACCTAACCTAACCTAACCTAACCTAACCAAACTTAACCTAACGTAACCTAACCTAACCTAACCTAACCTAACCTAACCTAACGACGTTTGCAAGCGCTTTCACATTAGATATCGCAGTTCCCGACTTGTAATGGTGAAAAACACTGCATCTCACTAAGTGACATTGTTTAATGCGGTTTTACGACGGTTCATATCTTAACCTAACCTAACATTCGTACTTGTATTGAAAAACGCTCTATTACACTGTTTCATTCACAATTACGATATTTGCATAACCTCACAGTTTTTCACCAACTTATTGCAGTACAGAACGCTGTATCTCGCTAAATGACATCGTTCTTTAAGGTTTCACGATGCTTGCATGCGCTTTAACGAGAATATCACATTATAGCAGTTTCGCACTTGTAACGGTACAACACGCAGTATTTGGCTTGTTCAAGCCGTTTTGTGTACTTTCACAACATTTCACCTATTGCAGTTTCGTACATGCAATAAAAAAACCCTATCTCGTTAGATGACGTCCTTTTTGGTGGTCTCACGACGCTACATAGCTTAAACTAACATAACTCAAGCTAACCTTCGCACTTCTATCGTTAGAAAACGTTTTACTCGCAACTTTACAATGTTTTCTACAAGATTACGACGGTTTCATGCGCTTTCACATTAGATATCGTAGTTCCCGACTTGTAATGTTGAAAAACACTACATCTCACTAAGTGACATTGTTTAATGCGGTTTTACGACGGTTGATATATCAACCTAACCTAACATTCGTACTTGTATTGAAAAACGCTCTATTACACTGTTTCATTCACAATTACGATATTTGCATAACCTCACAGTTTTTCACCAACTTATTGCAGTACAGAACGCTGTATCTCGCTAAATGACATCGTTCTTTAAGGTTTCACGATGCTTGCATGCGCTTTAACGAGAATATCACATTATAGCAGTTTCGCACTTGTAACGGTACAACACGCAGTATTTGGCTTGTTCAAGCCGTTTTGTGTACTTTCACAACATTTCACCTATTGCAGTTTCGTACATGCAATAAAACAACCCTATCTCGTTAGATGACGTCCTTTTTGGTGGTCTCACGACGCTACATAGCTTACACTAACATAACTCAAGCTAACCTTCGCACTTCTATCGTTAGAAAACGTTTTACTCGCAACTTTACAATGTTTTCTACAAGATTACGACGGTTTCATGCGCTTTCACATTAGATATCGTAGTTCCCGACTTGTAATGTTGAAAAACACTACATCTCACTAAGTGACATTGTTTAATGCGGTTTTACGACGGTTGATATATCAACCTAACCTAACATTCGCACTTGTATTAAAAACGCTCTATTACACTGTTTCGTTCACAATTAGGATATTTACATAACCTCACAGTTTTTCACCAACTTATTGCAGTACAGAACGCTGTATCTCGCTAAATGGCATTGTTCTTTAAGGTTTCACGATGCTTGCATGCGCTTTAACGAGAATATCACAATATAGCAGTTTCGCACTTGTAACGGTAGAACACGCAGTATTTGGCTTGTTCCTGCCGTTTTGTGTGCTTTCACAACATTTCACCTATCGCAGTTTAATACTCGCTATAAAACAACACTATCTCGTTAGATGACGTCGTTTTTGGTAGTTTCACGACGCTACCTAGCCTAAACTAACCTAACCTAACCTAACCTTCGCACTTCTATCGTTAGAAAACGTTTTACTCGCAACTTTACAATGTTTTCTACAAGATTACGACGGTTTCATGCGCTTTCACATTATATATCGTAGTTCCCGACTTGTAATGTTGAAAAACACTACATCTCACTAAGTGACATTGTTTAATGCGGTTTTACGACGGTTGATATATCAACCTAACCTAACATTCGCACTTGTATCTAAAGACGCTCAATTACACTGTTTCGTTCACAATTACGATATTTGCTTGACCTCACCGTTTCTCACCAACCTATTACAGTACAGAACGCTGTATCTCGCTAAATGACATCGTTCTTTAAGGTTTCACGATACTTGCATGCGCTTTACCGAGAATATCACAATACAGCAGTTTCGCACTTGTAACGGTAGAACACGCAGTATTTGGCTTGTTCATGCCGTTTTGTGTGCTTTCACAACATTTCACCTATCGCAGTTTAATACTCGCAATAAAACAACACTATCTCGTTAGATGACGTCGTTTTTGGTGGTTTCACGACGCTACGTAGCTTAAACTAACATAACTCAACCTAACATAACCTTCGCACTTCTATCGTTAGAAAACGTTTTACTCGCTACTTTACATTGCTTTCTACAACATTACGACGGTTTCAAGCGCTTTCACATTAGATATCGCTGTTCCCAACTTGTAAAGGTGAAAAACACTGCATCTCACTAAGTGACATTGTTTAATGCGGTTTTACGACGGTTCATACCTTGACCTAACGTAACCTAACCTAACCTAACCCAACCTAACCTAACATAACCTAACCTAACCTAACCTAACCTCACCAAACTTAACCTAACGTAACCTAACCTAACCTAACCTAACCTAACCTAACGACGTTTGCAAGCGCTTTCACATTAGATATCGCAGTTCCCGACTTGTAATGGTGAAAAACACTGCATCTCACTAAGTGACATTGTTTAATGCGGTTTTACGACGGTTCATATCTTAACCTAACCTAACATTCGTACTTGTATTGAAAAACGCTCTATTACACTGTTTCGTTCACAATTATGATATTTGCATAACCTCACAGTTTTTCACCAACTTATTGCAGTACAGAACGCTGTATCTCGCTAAATGGCATTGTTCTTTAAGGTTTCACGATGCTTGCATGCGCTTTAACGAGAATATCACAATATAGCAGTTTCGCACTTGTAACGGTAGAACACGCAGTATTTGGCTTGTTCCTGCCGTTTTGTGTGCTTTCACAACATTTCACCTATCGCAGTTTAATACTCGCTATAAAACAACACTATCTCGTTAGATGACGTCGTTTTTGGTAGTTTCACGACGCTACCTAGCTTAAACTAACCTAACCTAACCTAACCTTCGCACTTCTATCGTTAGAAAACGTTTTACTCGCAACTTTACAATGTTTTCTACAAGATTACGACGGTTTCATGCGCTTTCACATTATATATCGTAGTTCCCGACTTGTAATGTTGAAAAACACTACATCTCACTAAGTGACATTGTTTAATGCGGTTTTACGACGGTTGATATATCAACCTAACCTAACATTCGCACTTGTATCTAAAGACGCTCAATTACACTGTTTCGTTCACAATTACGATATTTGCTTGACCTCACCGTTTCTCACCAACCTATTACAGTACAGAACGCTGTATCTCGCTAAATGACATCGTTCTTTAAGGTTTCACGATACTTGCATGCGCTTTACCGAGAATATCACAATACAGCAGTTTCGCACTTGTAACGGTAGAACACGCAGTATTTGGCTTGTTCATGCCGTTTTGTGTGCTTTCACAACATTTCACCTATCGCAGTTTAATACTCGCAATAAAACAACACTATCTCGTTAGATGACGTCGTTTTTGGTGGTTTCACGACGCTACGTAGCTTAAACTAACATAACTCAACCTAACATAACCTTCGCACTTCTATCGTTAGAAAACGTTTTACTCGCTACTTTACATTGCTTTCTACAACATTACGACGGTTTCAAGCGCTTTCACATTAGATATCGCTGTTCCCAACTTGTAAAGGTGAAAAACACTGCATCTCACTAAGTGACATTGTTTAATGCGGTTTTACGACGGTTCATACCTTGACCTAACGTAACCTAACCTAACCTAACCCAACCTAACCTAACATAACCTAACCTAACCTAACCTAACCAAACTTAACCTAACGTAACCTAACCTAACCTAACCTAACCTAACGACGTTTGCAAGCGCTTTCACATTAGATATCGCAGTTCCCGACTTGTAATGGTGAAAAACACTGCATCTCACTAAGTGACATTGTTTAATGCGGTTTTACGACGGTTCATATCTTAACCTAACCTAACATTCGTACTTGTATTGAAAAACGCTCTATTACACCGTTTCGTTCACAATTACGATATTTGCATAACCTCACAGTTTTTCACCAACTTATTGCAGTACAGAACGCTGTATCTCGCTAAATGACATCGTTCTTTAAGGTTTCACGATGCTTGCATGCGCTTTAACGAGAATATCACATTATAGCAGTTTCGCACTTGTAACGGTAGAACACGCAGTATTTGGCTTGTTCATGCCGTTTTGTGTGCTTTCACAACATTTCACCTATCGCAGTTTAATACTCGCAATAAAACAACACTATCTCGTTAGATGACGTCGTTTTTGGTGGTTTCACGACGCTACGTAGCTTAAACTAACATAACTCAACCTAACATAACCTTCGCACTTCTATCGTTAGAAAACGTTTTACTCGCTACTTTACATTGCTTTCTACAACATTACGACGGTTTCAAGCGCTTTCACATTAGATATCGCAGTTCCCAACTTGTAAAGGTGAAAAACACTGCATCTCACTAAGTGGCATTGTTTAATGCGGTTTTACGACGGTTCATATCTTGACCTAACGTAACCTAACCTAACCTAACCCAACCTAACCTAACATAACCTAACCTAACCTAACCTAACCTAACCAAACCTAACCTAACGTAACCTAACCTAACCTAACCTAACCAAACCTAACCTAACGACGTTTGCAAGCGCTTTCACTTTAGATATCGCAGTTCCCGACTTGTAATGGTGAAAAACACTGCATCTCACTAAGTGACATTGTTTAATGCGGTTTTACAACGGTTCATATCTTAACCTAACCTAACATTCGTACTTGTATTGAAAAACGCTCTATTACACTGTTTCGTTCACAATTATGATATTTGCATAACCTCACAGTTTTTCACCAACTTATTGCAGTACAGAACGCTGTATCTCGCTAAATGGCATTGTTCTTTAAGGTTTCACGATGCTTGCATGCGCTTTAACGAGAATATCACAATATAGCAGTTTCGCACTTGTAACGGTAGAACACGCAGTATTTGGCTTGTTCCTGCCGTTTTGTGTGCTTTCACAACATTTCACCTATCGCAGTTTAATACTCGCTATAAAACAACACTATCTCGTTAGATGACGTCGTTTTTGGTAGTTTCACGACGCTACCTAGCTTAAACTAACCTAACCTAACCTAACCTTCGCACTTCTATCGTTAGAAAACGTTTTACTCGCAACTTTACAATGTTTTCTACAAGATTACGACGGTTTCATGCGCTTTCACATTATATATCGTAGTTCCCGACTGGTAATGTTGAAAAACACTACATCTCACTAAGTGACATTGTTTAATGCGGTTTTACGACGGTTGATATATCAACCTAACCTAACATTCGCACTTGTATCTAAAGACGCTCAATTACACTGTTTCGTTCACAATTACGATATTTGCTTGACCTCACCGTTTCTCACCAACCTATTACAGTACAGAACGCTGTATCTCGCTAAATGACATCGTTCTTTAAGGTTTCACGATACTTGCATGCGCTTTACCGAGAATATCACAATACAGCAGTTTCGCACTTGTAACGGTAGAACACGCAGTATTTGGCTTGTTCATGCCGTTTTGTGTGCTTTCACAACATTTCACCTATCGCAGTTTAATACTCGCAATAAAACAACACTATCTCGTTAGATGACGTCGTTTTTGGTGGTTTCACGACGCTACGTAGCTTAAACTAACATAACTCAACCTAACATAACCTTCGCACTTCTATCGTTAGAAAACGTTTTACTCGCTACTTTACATTGCTTTCTACAACATTACGACGGTTTCAAGCGCTTTCACATTAGATATCGCTGTTCCCAACTTGTAAAGGTGAAAAACACTGCATCTCACTAAGTGACATTGTTTAATGCGGTTTTACGACGGTTCATACCTTGACCTAACGTAACCTAACCTAACCTAACCCAACCTAACCTAACATAACCTAACCTAACCTAACCTAACCTAACCAAACTTAACCTAACGTAACCTAACCTAACCTAACCTAACCTAACCTAACCTAACCTAACGACGTTTGCAAGCGCTTTCACATTAGATATCGCAGTTCCCGACTTGTAATGGTGAAAAACACTGCATCTCACTAAGTGACATTGTTTAATGCGGTTTTACGACGGTTCATATCTTAACCTAACCTAACATTCGTACTTGTATTGAAAAACGCTCTATTACACTGTTTCATTCACAATTACGATATTTGCATAACCTCACAGTTTTTCACCAACTTATTGCAGTACAGAACGCTGTATCTCGCTAAATGACATCGTTCTTTAAGGTTTCACGATGCTTGCATGCGCTTTAACGAGAATATCACATTATAGCAGTTTCGCACTTGTAACGGTACAACACGCAGTATTTGGCTTGTTCAAGCCGTTTTGTGTACTTTCACAACATTTCACCTATTGCAGTTTCGTACATGCAATAAAACAACCCTATCTCGTTAGATGACGTCCTTTTTGGTGGTCTCACGACGCTACATAGCTTAAACTAACATAACTCAAGCTAACCTTCGCACTTCTATCGTTAGAAAACGTTTTACTCGCAACTTTACAATGTTTTCTACAAGATTACGACGGTTTCATGCGCTTTCACATTAGATATCGTAGTTCCCGACTTGTAATGTTGAAAAACACTACATCTCACTAAGTGACATTGTTTAATGCGGTTTTACGACGGTTGATATATCAACCTAACCTAACATTCGCACTTGTATTAAAAACGCTCTATTACACTGTTTCGTTCACAATTAGGATATTTACATAACCTCACAGTTTTTCACCAACTTATTGCAGTACAGAACGCTGTATCTCGCTAAATGACATCGTTCTTTAAGGTTTCACGATGCTTGCATGCGCTTCAACGAGAATATCACAACATAGCAGTTTCGCACTTGTAACGGTACAACACGCAGTATTTGGCTTGTTCATGCCGTTTTGTGTGCTTTCACAACATTTCACCTATCGCAGTTTCGTACTCGCAATAAAACAACACTATCTCGTTAGATGACGTTGTTTTTGGTAGTTTCACGACGCTACCTAGCTTAAACTAACATAACTCAACCTAACATAACCTTCGCACTTCTATCGTTAGAAAATGTTTTACTCGCTACTTTACATTGCTTTCTACAACATTACGACGGTTTCAAGCGCTTTCACATTAGATATCACAGTTCCCAACTTGTAAAGGTGAAAAACACTGCATCTCACTAAGTGACATTGTTTAATGCGGTTTTACGACGGTTCATACCTTAACCTAACGTAACCTAACCTAACCTAACCTAACCTAACCAACCCAACCCAACCTAACCTAACCTAACCTAAACTAACCTAACCCAACCTAACCTAACCTAACCTAACCTAACCCAACCTAACCCAACCCAACCCAACCTAACCTAACCAAAGCTAACCTAACCTAACCTAACCAAACCTAACCTAACCTAACTTAACCTAACCTAACGTAACCTAACCTAACCTAACCTATTCTAACGTAACCTAACCTAACCTGACCTAACCTAACCTAACGTAACCTAACCTAACCTAACATAACCTAACGTAACCTAACCTAACCTAACGTAACCTAACCTAACCTAACCCAACCTAACCCAACCCAACCCAACCCAACAACACCCAACCCAACCTAACCTAACCTAACCTAACCTTACCTAACCTAACCAAATTATCCTAACCTAACCTAACCTAACGTAACCTAACCTAACGTAACCTAACCTAACCTAACCTAACCTAACCCAACCTAACCTAACCTAACCTAACCCAACTCAACCCAACCTAACCTAATCTAACCTAACCTAACCTAACCTAACCTAACCTAACCAAACCTAACCTAACCTAACCTAACCTAACCTAACGACGTTTGCAAGCGCTTTCACATTAGATATCGCAGTTCCCGACTTGTAATTGTGAAAAACACTGCATCTCACTAAGTGACATTGTTTAATGCGGTTTTACGACGGTTCATATCTTAACCTAACCTAACATTCGTACTTGTATTGAAAAACGCTCTATTACACTGTTCCGTTCACAATTACGATATTTGCATAACCTCACAGTTTTTCACCAACTTATTGCAGTACAGAACGCTGTATCTCGCTAAATGACATTGTTCTTTAAGGTTTCACGATGCTTGCAATCGCTTTAACGAGAATATCACAATATAGCAGTTTCGCACTTGTAACGGTAGAACACGCAGTATTTGGCTTGTTCATGCCGTTTTGTGTGCATTCACATTTCACCTATCGCAGTTTAATACTCGCAATAAAACAACACTATCTCGTTAGATGACGTCGTTTTTGGTAGTTTCACGACGCTACCTAGCTTAAACTAACCTAACCTAACCTAACCTTCACATTTCTATCGTTAGAAAACGTTTTACTCGCAACTTTACAATGTTTTCTACAAAATTACGACGGTTTCATGCGCTTTCACATTAGATATCGCCGTTCCCAACTTGTAAAGATGAAAAACACTGCATCTCACTAAGTGACATTGTTTCATGCGGTTTTACGACGGTTCATACCTTAACCTAACGTAACCTAACCTAACCTAACCTAACCTTACCTAACCTAACCTAACCCAACCCAACCCAACCTAACCTAACCTAACCTAACCTAAACTAACCTAACCTAACCTAACCTAACCTAACCTTACCTAACCCAACCTAACCCAACCCAACCCAACCTAACCTAACCTAAGCTAACCTAACCTAACCTAACCAAACCTAACCTAACCTAACTTCACCTAACCTAACGTAACCTAACCTAACCTGACCTATTCTAACGTAACCTAACCTTACCTGACCTAACCTAACCTAACGTAACCTAACCTAACCTAACATAACCCAACGTAACCTAACCTAACCTAACGTAACCTAACCTAACCTAACCCAACCTAACCCAACCCAACCCAACAACACCCAACCCAACCTAACCTAACCTAATTTAACCTTACCTAACCTAACCAAATTATCCTTACCTAACCTAACCTAACCTAACCTAACGTAACCTAACCTAACCTAACGTAACCTAACCTAACCTAACCTAACCTAACCCAACCTAACCTAACCTAACCTAACCCAACTCAACCCAACCTTACCTAATCTAACCTAACCTAACCTAACCTAACCTAACCAAACCTAACCTAACCTAACCTAACCTAACCTAACCTAACGACGGTTGCAAGCACTTTCACATTAGATAACGCAGTACCCCACTTTTAATGGTGAAAAACACTGCATCTCACTAATTGACATTGTTTAATGCGGTTTTACGACGGTTCATATCTTAACCTAACCTAACATTCGCACTTGTAACTAAAAACGCTCTATTACACTGTTTTGTTCACAATTACGATATTTGCATAACCTCACAGTTTTTCACCAACTTATTGCAGTACAGAACGCTGTATCTCGCTAAATGGCATTGTTCTTTAAGGTTTCACGATGCTTGCATGCGCTTTAACGAGAATATCACAATATAGCAGTTTCGCACTTGTAACGGTAGAACACGCAGTATTTGGCTTGTTCATGCCGTTTTGTGTGCTTTCACAACATTTCACCTATCGCAGTTTAATACTCGCTATAAAACAATATCTCGTTAGATGACGTCGTTTTTGGTAGTTTCACGACGCTACCTAGCTTAAACTAACCTAACCTAACCTAACCTTCGCACTTCTATCGTTAGAAAACGTTTTACTCGCAACTTTACAATGTTTTCTACAAGATTACGACGGTTTCATGCGCTTTCACATTAGATATCGTAGTTCCCGACTTGTAATGTTGAAAAACACTACATCTCACTAAGTGACATTGTTTAATGCGGTTTTACGACGGTTGATATATCAACCTAACCTAACATTCGCACTTGTATCTAAAGACGCTCAATTACACTGTTTCGTTCACAATTACGATATTTGCTTGACCTCACCGTTTCTCACCAACTTATTACAGTACAGAACACTGTATCTCGCTAAATGACATCGTTCTTTAAGGTTTCACGATACTTGCATGCGCTTTACCGAGAATATCACAATATAGCAGTTTCGCACTTGTAACGGTAGAACACGCAGTATTTGGCTTGTTCATGCCGTTTTGTGTGCTTTCACAACATTTCACCTATCGCAGTTTAATACTCGCAATAAAACAACACTATCTCGTTAGATGACGTCGTTTTTGGTGGTTTCACGACGCTACGTAGCTTAAACTAACATAACTCAACCTAACATAACCTTCGCACTTTTATCGTTAGAAAACGTTTTACTCGCTACTTTACATTGCTTTCTACAACATTACGACGGTTTCAAGCGCTTTCACATTAGATATCGCAGTTCCCAACTTGTAAAGGTGAAAAACACTGCATCTCACTAAGTGGCATTGTTTAATGCGGTTTTACGACGGTTCATACCTTGACCTAACGTAACCTAACCTAGCCTAACCCAACCTAACCTAACATAACCTAACCTAACCTAACCTAACCTAACCAAACCTAACCTAACGTAACCTAACCTAACCTAACCTAACCAAACCTAACCTAACGACGTTTGCAAGCGCTTTCACATTAGATATCGCAGTTCCCGACTTGTAATGGTGAAAAACACTGCATCTCACTAAGTGACATTGTTTAATGCGGTTTTACGACGGTTCATATCTTAACCTAACCTAACATTCGTACTTGTATTGAAAAATGCTCTATTACACTGTTTCGTTCACAATTACGATATTTGCATAACCTCACAGTTTTTCACCAACTTATTGCAGTACAGAACGCTGTATCTCGCTAAATGGCATTGTTCTTTAAGGTTTCACGATGCTTGCATGCGCTTTAACGAGAATATCACAATATAGCAGTTTCGCACTTGTAACGGTAGAACACGCAGTATTTGGCTTGTTCATGCCGTTTTGTGTGCTTTCACAACATTTCACCTATCGCAGTTTAATACTCGCTATAAAACAACACTATCTCGTTAGATGACGTCGTTTTTGGTGGTTTCACGACGCTACCTAGCTTAAACTAACATAACTCAACCTAACATAACCTTCGCACTTCTATCGTTAGAAAACGTTTTACTCGCTACTTTACATTGCTTTCTGGAACAGTACGACGGTTTCAAGCGCTTTCACATTAGATATCGCAGTTCCCAACTTGTAAAGGTGAAAAACACTGCATCTCACTAAGTGACATTGTTTAATGCGGTTTTACGACGGTTCATACCTTAACCTAACGTAACCTAACCTAACCTAACCCAACCTAACCTAACATAACCTAACCTAACCAAACCTAACCTAACGTAACCTAACCTAACCTAACCTAACCTAACGACGTTTTCAAGCGCTTTCACATTAGATATCGTAGTTCCCGACTTGTAATGTTGAAAAACACTACATCTCACTAAGTGACATTGTTCAATGCGGTTTTACGACGGTTGATATCTCAACCTAACCTAACATTCGCACTTGTATCTAAATACGCTCAATTACACTGTTTCGTTCACAATTACGATATTTGCTTGACCTCACAGTTTCTCACCTACTTATTACAGTACAGAACGCTGTATCTCGCTAAATGACATCGTTCTTTAAGGTTTCAAGACACTTGCATGCGCTTTAACGAGAATATCACAATAAAGCAGTTTCGCACTTGTAACGGCACAAGACGCAGTATCTGGCTAGTTCATGCCATTTTGTGTGCTTTCCCAATATTTCACCTATCGCAGTTTCGTACTCGCAATAAAACAACACTATCTCGTTAAATGACATCGTTTTTGGTGGTTTCACGACGCTACCTAGCTCAAACTAACCGAACCTTCGCACTTCTATCGTTAGAAAACGTTTTATTCGCTACTTTACAATGTTTTCTACAAGATTACGACGTTTTCATGCGCTTTCACATTAGATATCGCAGTTCCCGACTCTTAATGGTGAAAAACACAGCATCTCACTAAGTGACATTGTTTAATGCGGTTTTAGCGCGGTTCATATCTTAACCTAACCTAACCTTACCTAACCCAACCTAACCTAACCTAACCTAACCAAACCTTACCTAACATACCCTAACCTAACTTAACCTAACCTAACCTAACCAAACCTACCCTAACCTAACCTAACCTAACCTAACGACGTTTTCAAGCGCTTTCACATTAGATATCGCAGTTCCCGACTTGTAATGGTGAAAAACACTGCATCTCACTAAGTGACATTGTTTAATGCGGTTTCACGACGGTTCATATCTTAACCTAACCTAACATTCGCACTTGTATTAAAAACGCTCTATTACACTGTTTCGTTCACAATTAGGATATTTACATAACCTCACAGTTTTTCACCAACTTATTGCAGTACAGAACGCTGTATCTCGCTAAATGACATCGTTCTTTAAGGTTTCACGATGCTTGCATGCGCTTCAACGAGAATATCACAACATAGCAGTTTCGCACTTGTAACGGTACAACACGCAGTATTTGGCTTGTTCATGCCGTTTTGTGTGCTTTCACAACATTTCACCTGTCGCAGTTTCGTACTCGCAATAAAACAACACTATCTCGTTAGATGACGTTGTTTTTGGTAGTTTCACGACGCTACTTAGCTTAAACTAACATAACTCAACCTAACATAACCTTCGCACTTCTATCGTTAGAAAATGTTTTACTCGCTACTTTACATTGCTTTCTACAACATTACGACGGTTTCAAGCGCTTTCACATTAGATATCACAGTTCCCAACTTGTAAAGGTGAAAAACACTGCATCTCACTAAGTGACATTGTTTAATGCGGTTTTACGACGGTTCATACCTTAACCTAACCTAACCTAACCTAACCTAACCTAACCTAACCAACCCAACCCAACCTAACCTAACCTAACCTAAACTAACCTAACCCAACCTAACCTAACCTAACCTAACCTAACCCAACCTAACCCAACCCAACCCAACCTAACCTAACCAAAGCTAACCTAACCTAACCTAACCAAACCTAACCTAACCTAACTTAACCTAACCTAACGTAACCTAACCTAACCTAACCTATTCTAACGTAACCTAACCTAACCTGACCTAACCTAACCTAACGTAACCTAACCTAACCTAACATAACCTAATGTAACCTAACCTAACCTAACGTAACCTAACCTAACCTAACCCAACCTAACCCAACCCAACCCAACCCAACAACACCCAACCCAACCTAACCTAACCTAACCTAACCTTACCTAACCTAACCAAATTATCCTAACCTAACCTAACGTAACCTAACCTAACCTAACGTAACCTAACCTAACCTAACCTAACCTAACCCAACCTAACCTAACCTAACCTAACCCAACTCAACCCAACCTAACCTAATCTAACCTAACCTAACCTAACCTAACCTAACCAAACCTAACCTAACCTAACCTAACCTATCCTAACCTAACGACGTTTGCAAGCGCTTTCACATTAGATATCGCAGTTCCCGACTTGTAATTGTGAAAAACACTGCATCTCACTAAGTGACATTGTTTAATGCGGTTTTACGACGGTTCATATTTTAACCTAACCGAACATTCGTACTTGTATTGAAAAACGCTCTATTACACTGTTTCGTTCACAATTACGATATTTGCATAACCTCACAGTTTTTCACCAACTTATTGCAGTACAGAACGCTGTATCTCGCTAAATGACATTGTTCTTTAAGGTTTCACGATGCTTGCATGCGCTCTAACGAGAATATCACAATATAGCAGTTTCGCACTTGTAACGGTAGAACACGCAGTATTTGGCTTGTTCATGCCGTTTTGTGTGCTTTCACAACATTTCACCTATCGCAAATTAATACTCGCAATAAAACAACACTATCTCGTTAGATGACGTCGTTTTTGGTGGTTTCACGACGCTACGTAGCTTAAACTAACATAACTCAACCTAACATAACCTTCGCACTTCTATCGTTAGAAAACGTTTTACTCGCTACTTTACATTGCTTTCTACAACATTACGACGGTTTCAAGCGCTTTCACATTAGATATCGCAGTTCCCAACTTGTAAAGGTGAAAAACACTGCGTCTCACTAAGTGACATTGTTTAATGCGGTTTTACGACGGTTCATACCTTGACCTAACGTAACCTAACCTAACCTAACCCAACCTAACCTAACATAACCTAACCTAACCTAACCTAACCTAACGACGTTTGCAAGCGCTTTCACATTAGATATCGCAGTTCCCGACTTGTAATGGTGAAAAACACTGCATCTCACTAAGTGACATTGTTTAATGCGGTTTTACGACGGTTCATATCTTAACCTAACCTAACATTCGTACTTGTATTGAAAAACGCTCTATTACACTGTTTCGTTCACAATTACGATATTTGCATAACCTCACAGTTTTTCACCAACTTATTGCAGTACAGAACGCTGTATCTCGCTAAATGACATCGTTCTTTAAGGTTTCACGATGCTTGCATGCGCTCTAACGAGAATATCACATTATAGCAGTTTCGCACTTGTAACGGTACAACACGCAGTATCTGGCTTGTTCAAGCCGTTTTGTGTACTTTCACAACATTTCACCTATTGCAGTTTCGTACATGCAATAAAACAACACTATCTCGTTAGATGACGTCCTTTTTTGTGGTCTCACGAAGCTACATAGCTTAAGCTAACATAACTCAAGCTAACCTTCGCACTTCTATCGTTAGAAAACGTTTTACTCGCAACTTTACAACGTTTTCTACAAGATTACGACGGTTTCATGCGCTTTCACATTAGATATTGTAGTTCCCGACTTGTAATGTTGAAAAACACTACATCTCACTAAGTGACATTGTTTATTGCGGTTTTACGACGGTGTACATCTCAACCTAACCTAACATTCGCACTTGTATCTAAGTACGCTCAATTACACTGTTTCGTTCACAATTACGATATTTGCTTGACCTCACAGTTTCTCACCAACTTATTACAGTACAGAACGCTGTATCTCGCTAAATGACATCGTTCTTTAAGGTTTCACGATACTTGCATGCGCTTTAACGAGAATATCACAATAAAGCAGTTTCGCACTTGTAACGGCACAAGACGCAGTATCTGGCTAGTTCATGCCATTTTGTGTGCTTTCCCAATATTTCACCTATCGCAGTTTCGTACTCGCAATAAAACAACACTATCTCGTTAGATGACATCGTTTTTGGTGGCTTCACGACGCTACCTAGCTCAAACTAACCGAACCTTCGCACTTCTATCGTTAGAAAACGTTTTATTCGCTACTTTACAATGTTTTCTACAAGATTACGACGGTTTCATGCGCTTTCACATTAGATATCGCAGTTCCCGACTCGTAATGGTGAAAAACACAGCATCTCACTAAGTGACATTGTTTAATGCGGTTTTAGCGCGGTTCATATCTTAACCTAACCTAACCTTACCTAACCCAACCTAACCTAACCTAACCTAACCAAACCTTACCTAACATCCCTAACCTAACCTAACCTAACCTAACCAAACCTAACCTAACCTAACCTAACGTAACCTAACCTAACCTAACCTAACCTAACCTAACGACGTTTGCAAGCGCTTTCACATTAAATATCGCAGTTCCCGACTTGTAATGGTGAAAAACTGCATCTCACTAAGTGACATTGTTTAATGCGGTTTTACGACGGTTCATTTTTTAACCTAACCGAACATTCGTACTTGTATTGAAAAACGCTCTATTACACTGTTTCGTTCACAATTACGATATTTGCATAACCTCACAGTTTTTCACCAACTTATTGCAGTACAGAACGCTGTATCTCGCTAAATGACATTGTTCTTTAAGGTTTCACGATGCTTGCATGCGCTTTAACGAGAATATCACAATATAGCAGTTTCGCACTTGTAACGGTAGAACACGCAGTATTTGGCTTGTTCATGCCGTTTTGTGTGCTTTCACAACATTTCACCTATCGCAAATTAATACTCGCAATAAAACAACACTATCTCGTTAGATGACGTCGTTTTTGGTGGTTTCACGACGCTACGTAGCTTAAACTAACATAACTCAACCTAACATAACCTTCGCACTTCTATCGTTAGAAAACGTTTTACTCGCTACTTTACATTGCTTTCTACAACATTACGACGGTTTCAAGCGCTTTCACATTAGATATCGCAGTTCCCAACTTGTAAAGGTGAAAAACACTGCGTCTCACTAAGTGACATTGTTTAATGCGGTTTTACGACGGTTCATACCTTGACCTAACGTAACCTAACCTAACCTAACCCAACCTAACCTAACATAACCTAACCTAACCTAACCTAACCTAACGACGTTTGCAAGCGCTTTCACATTATATATCGCAGTTCCCGACTTGTAATGGTGAAAAACACTGCATCTCACTAAGTGACATTGTTTAATGCGGTTTTACGACGGTTCATATCTTAACCTAACCTAACATTCGTACTTGTATTGAAAAATGCTCTATTACACTGTTTCGTTCACAATTACGATATTTGCATAACCTCACAGTTTTTCACCAACTTATTGCAGTACAGAACGCTGTATCTCGCTAAATGGCATTGTTCTTTAAGGTTTCACGATGCTTGCATGCGCTTTAACGAGAATATCACAATATAGCAGTTTCGCACTTGTAACGGTAGAACACGCAGTATTTGGCTTGTTCATGCCGTTTTGTGTGCTTTCACAACATTTCACCTATCGCAGTTTAATACTCGCTATAAAACAACACTATCTCGTTAGATGACGTCGTTTTTGGTGGTTTCACGACGCTACCTAGCTTAAACTAACATAACTCAACCTAACATAACCTTCGCACTTCTATCGTTAGAAAACGTTTTACTCGCTACTTTACATTGCTTTCTGGAACAGTACGACGGTTTCAAGCGCTTTCACATTAGATATCGCAGTTCCCAACTTGTAAAGGTGAAAAACACTGCATCTCACTAAGTGACATTGTTTAATGCGGTTTTACGACGGTTCATACCTTAACCTAACGTAACCTAACCTAACCTAACCCAACCTAACCTAACATAACCTAACCTAACCAAACCTAACCTAACGTAACCTAACCTAACCTAACCTAACCTAACGACGTTTTCAAGCGCTTTCACATTAGATATCGTAGTTCCCGACTTGTAATGTTGAAAAACACTACATCTCACTAAGTGACATTGTTCAATGCGGTTTTACGACGGTTGATATCTCAACCTAACCTAACATTCGCACTTGTATCTAAATACGCTCAATTACACTGTTTCGTTCACAATTACGATATTTGCTTGACCTCACAGTTTCTCACCAACTTATTACAGTACAGAACGCTGTATCTCGCTAAATGACATCGTTCTTTAAGGTTTCAAGACACTTGCATGCGCTTTAACGAGAATATCACAATAAAGCAGTTTCGCACTTGTAACGGCACAAGACGCAGTATCTGGCTAGTTCATGCCATTTTGTGTGCTTTCCCAATATTTCACCTATCGCAGTTTCGTACTCGCAATAAAACAACACTATCTCGTTAGATGACATCGTTTTTGGTGGTTTCACGACGCTACCTAGCTCAAACTAACCGAACCTTCGCACTTCTATCGTTAGAAAACGTTTTATTCGCTACTTTACAATGTTTTCTACAAGATTACGACGTTTTCATGCGCTTTCACATTAGATATCGCAGTTCCCGACTCTTAATGGTGAAAAACACAGCATCTCACTAAGTGACATTGTTTAATGCGGTTTTAGCGCGGTTCATATCTTAACCTAACCTAACCTTACCTAACCCAACCTAACCTAACCTAACCTAACCAAACCTTACCTAACATACCCTAACCTAACTTAACCTAACCTAACCTAACCAAACCTACCCTAACCTAACCTAACCTAACCTAACGACGTTTTCAAGCGCTTTCACATTAGATATCGCAGTTCCCGACTTGTAATGGTGAAAAACACTGCATCTCACTAAGTGACATTGTTTAATGCGGTTTCACGACGGTTCATATCTTAACCTAACCTAACATTCGCACTTGTATTAAAAACGCTCTATTACACTGTTTCGTTCACAATTAGGATATTTACATAACCTCACAGTTTTTCACCAACTTATTGCAGTACAGAACGCTGTATCTCGCTAAATGACATCGTTCTTTAAGGTTTCACGATGCTTGCATGCGCTTCAACGAGAATATCACAACATAGCAGTTTCGCACTTGTAACGGTACAACACGCAGTATTTGGCTTGTTCATGCCGTTTTGTGTGCTTTCACAACATTTCACCTGTCGCAGTTTCGTACTCGCAATAAAACAACACTATCTCGTTAGATGACGTTGTTTTTGGTAGTTTCACGACGCTACTTAGCTTAAACTAACATAACTCAACCTAACATAACCTTCGCACTTCTATCGTTAGAAAATGTTTTACTCGCTACTTTACATTGCTTTCTACAACATTACGACGGTTTCAAGCGCTTTCACATTAGATATCACAGTTCCCAACTTGTAAAGGTGAAAAACACTGCATCTCACTAAGTGACATTGTTTAATGCGGTTTTACGACGGTTCATACCTTAACCTAACCTAACCTAACCTAACCTAACCTAACCAACCCAACCCAACCTAACCTAACCTAACCTAAACTAACCTAACCCAACCTAACCTAACCTAACCTAACCTAACCCAACCTAACCCAACCCAACCCAACCTAACCTAACCAAAGCTAACCTAACCTAACCTAACCAAACCTAACCTAACCTAACTTAACCTAACCTAACGTAACCTAACCTAACCTAACCTATTCTAACGTAACCTAACCTAACCTGACCTAACCTAACCTAACGTAACCTAACCTAACCTAACATAACCTAACGTAACCTAACCTAACCTAACGTAACCTAACCTAACCTAACCCAACCTAACCCAACCCAACCCAACCCAACAACACCCAACCCAACCTAACCTAACCTAACCTAACCTTACCTAACCTAACCAAATTATCCTAACCTAACCTAACGTAACCTAACCTAACCTAACGTAACCTAACCTAACCTAACCTAACCTAACCCAACCTAACCTAACCTAACCTAACCCAACTCAACCCAACCTAACCTAATCTAACCTAACCTAACCTAACCTAACCTAACCAAACCTAACCTAACCTAACCTAACCTAACCTAACCTAACGACGTTTGCAAGCGCTTTCACATTAGATATCGCAGTTCCCGACTTGTAATTGTGAAAAACACTGCATCTCACTAAGTGACATTGTTTAATGCGGTTTTACGACGGTTCATATTTTAACCTAACCGAACATTCGTACTTGTATTGAAAAACGCTCTATTACACTGTTTCGTTCACAATTACGATATTTGCATAACCTCACAGTTTTTCACCAACTTATTGCAGTACAGAACGCTGTATCTCGCTAAATGACATTGTTCTTTAAGGTTTCACGATGCTTGCATGCGCTCTAACGAGAATATCACAATATAGCAGTTTCGCACTTGTAACGGTAGAACACGCAGTATTTGGCTTGTTCATGCCGTTTTGTGTGCTTTCACAACATTTCACCTATCGCAAATTAATACTCGCAATAAAACAACACTATCTCGTTAGATGACGTCGTTTTTGGTGGTTTCACGACGCTACGTAGCTTAAACTAACATAACTCAACCTAACATAACCTTCGCACTTCTATCGTTAGAAAACGTTTTACTCGCTACTTTACATTGCTTTCTACAACATTACGACGGTTTCAAGCGCTTTCACATTAGATATCGCAGTTCCCAACTTGTAAAGGTGAAAAACACTGCGTCTCACTAAGTGACATTGTTTAATGCGGTTTTACGACGGTTCATACCTTGACCTAACGTAACCTAACCTAACCTAACCCAACCTAACCTAACATAACCTAACCTAACCTAACCTAACCTAACGACGTTTGCAAGCGCTTTCACATTAGATATCGCAGTTCCCGACTTGTAATGGTGAAAAACACTGCATCTCACTAAGTGACATTGTTTAATGCGGTTTTACGACGGTTCATATCTTAACCTAACCTAACATTCGTACTTGTATTGAAAAACGCTCTATTACACTGTTTCGTTCACAATTACGATATTTGCATAACCTCACAGTTTTTCACCAACTTATTGCAGTACAGAACGCTGTATCTCGCTAAATGACATCGTTCTTTAAGGTTTCACGATGCTTGCATGCGCTCTAACGAGAATATCACATTATAGCAGTTTCGCACTTGTAACGGTACAACACGCAGTATCTGGCTTGTTCAAGCCGTTTTGTGTACTTTCACAACATTTCACCTATTGCAGTTTCGTACATGCAATAAAACAACACTATCTCGTTAGATGACGTCCTTTTTTGTGGTCTCACGAAGCTACATAGCTTAAGCTAACATAACTCAAGCTAACCTTCGCACTTCTATCGTTAGAAAACGTTTTACTCGCAACTTTACAACGTTTTCTACAAGATTACGACGGTTTCATGCGCTTTCACATTAGATATCGTAGTTCCCGACTTGTAATGTTGAAAAACACTACATCTCACTAAGTGACATTGTTTATTGCGGTTTTACGACGGTGTACATCTCAACCTAACCTAACATTCGCACTTGTATCTAAGTACGCTCAATTACACTGTTTCGTTCACAATTACGATATTTGCTTGACCTCACAGTTTCTCACCAACTTATTACAGTACAGAACGCTGTATCTCGCTAAATGACATCGTTCTTTAAGGTTTCACGATACTTGCATGCGCTTTAACGAGAATATCACAATAAAGCAGTTTCGCACTTGTAACGGCACAAGACGCAGTATCTGGCTAGTTCATGCCATTTTGTGTGCTTTCCCAATATTTCACCTATCGCAGTTTCGTACTCGCAATAAAACAACACTATCTCGTTAGATGACATCGTTTTTGGTGGCTTCACGACGCTACCTAGCTCAAACTAACCGAACCTTCGCACTTCTATCGTTAGAAAACGTTTTATTCGCTACTTTACAATGTTTTCTACAAGATTACGACGGTTTCATGCGCTTTCACATTAGATATCGCAGTTCCCGACTCGTAATGGTGAAAAACACAGCATCTCACTAAGTGACATTGTTTAATGCGGTTTTAGCGCGGTTCATATCTTAACCTAACCTAACCTTACCTAACCCAACCTAACCTAACCTAACCTAACCAAACCTTACCTAACATCCCTAACCTAACCTAACCTAACCTAACCAAACCTAACCTAACCTAACCTAACGTAACCTAACCTAACCTAACCTAACCTAACCTAACGACGTTTGCAAGCGCTTTCACATTAGATATCGCAGTTCCCGACTTGTAATGGTGAAAAACACTGCATCTCACTAAGTGACATTGTTTAATGCGGTTTTACGACGGTTCATATTTTAACCTAACCGAACATTCGTACTTGTATTGAAAAACGCTCTATTACACTGTTTCGTTCACAATTACGATATTTGCATAACCTCACAGTTTTTCACCAACTTATTGCAGTACAGAACGCTGTATCTCGCTAAATGACATTGTTCTTTAAGGTTTCACGATGCTTGCATGCGCTTTAACGAGAATATCACAATATAGCAGTTTCGCACTTGTAACGGTAGAACACGCAGTATTTGGCTTGTTCATGCCGTTTTGTGTGCTTTCACAACATTTCACCTATCGCAAATTAATACTCGCAATAAAACAACACTATCTCGTTAGATGACGTCGTTTTTGGTGGTTTCACGACGCTACGTAGCTTAAACTAACATAACTCAACCTAACATAACCTTCGCACTTCTATCGTTAGAAAACGTTTTACTCGCTACTTTACATTGCTTTCTACAACATTACGACGGTTTCAAGCGCTTTCACATTAGATATCGCAGTTCCCAACTTGTAAAGGTGAAAAACACTGCGTCTCACTAAGTGACATTGTTCAATGCGGTTTTACGACGGTTCATACCTTGACCTAACGTAACCTAACCTAACCTAACCCAACCTAACCTAACATAACCTAACCTAACCTAACCTAACCTAACGACGTTTGCAAGCGCTTTCAGATTAGATATCGCAGTTCCCGACTTGTAATGGTGAAAAACACTGCATCTCACTAAGTGACATTGTTTAATGCGGTTTTACGACGGTTCATATCTTAACCTAACCTAACATTCGTACTTGTATTGAAAAACGCTCTATTACACTGTTTCGTTCACAATTACGATATTTGCATAACCTCACAGTTTTTCACCAACTTATTGCAGTACAGAACGCTGTATCTCGCTAAATGACATCGTTCTTTAAGGTTTCACGATGCTTGCATGCGCTCTAACGAGAATATCACATTATAGCAGTTTCGCACTTGTAACGGTACAACACGCAGTATCTGGCTTGTTCAAGCCGTTTTGTGTACTTTCACAACATTTCACCTATTGCAGTTTCGTACATGCAATAAAACAACACTATCTCGTTAGATGACGTCCTTTTTGGTGGTCTCACGAAGCTACATAGCTTAAGCTAACATAACTCAAGCTAACCTTCGCACTTCTATCGTTAGAAAACGTTTTACTCGCAACTTTACAACGTTTTCTACAAGATTACGACGGTTTCATGCGCTTTCACATTAGATATCGTAGTTCCCGACTTGTAATGTTGAAAAACACTACATCTCACTAAGTGACATTGTTTATTGCGGTTTTACGACGGTGTATATCTCAACCTAACCTAACATTCGCACTTGTATCTAAGTACGCTCAATTACACTGTTTCGTTCACAATTACGATATTTGCTTGACCTCACAGTTTCTCACCAACTTATTACAGTACAGAACGCTGTATCTCGCTAAATGCCATCGTTCTTTAAGGTTTCACGATACTTGCATGCGCTTTAACGAGAATATCACAATAAAGCAGTTTCGCACTTGTAACGGCACAAGACGCAGTATCTGGCTAGTTCATGCCATTTTGTGTGCTTTCCCAATATTTCACCTATCGCAGTTTCGTACTCGCAATAAAACAACACTATCTCGTTAGATGACATCGTTTTTGGTGGCTTCACGACGCTACCTAGCTCAAACTAACCGAACCTTCGCACTTCTATCGTTAGAAAACGTTTTATTCGCTACTTTACAATGTTTTCTACAAGATTACGATGGTTTCATGCGCTTTCACATTAGATATCGCAGTTCCCGACTCGTAATGGTGAAAAACACAGCATCTCACTAAGTGACATTGTTTAATGCGGTTTTAGCGCGGTTCATATCTTAACCTAACCTAACCTTACCTAACCCAACCTAACCTAACCTAACCTAACCAAACCTTACCTAACATCCCTAACCTAACCTAACCTAACCTAACCAAACCTAACCTAACCTAACCTAACGTAACCTAACCTAACCTAACCTAACCTAACCTAACGACGTTTGCAAGCGCTTTCACATTAGATATCGCAGTTCCCGACTTGTAATGGTGAAAAACACTGCATCTCACTAAGTGACATTGTTTAATGCGGTTTTACGACGGTTCATATCTTAACCTAACCTAACATTCGCACTTGCATTAAAAAACGCTCTATTACACTGTTTCGTTCACAATTAAGATATTTGCATAACCTCACAGTTTTTCACCAACTTATTGCAGTACAGAACGCTGTATCACGCTAAATGACATCGTTCTTTAAGGTTTCACGATGCTTGCATGCGCTTTAACGAGAATATCACAACATGGCAGTTTCGCACTTGTAACGGTACAACACGCAGTATTTGGCTTGTTCATGCCGTTTTGTGTGCTTTCACAACATTTCACCTATCGCAGTTTCGTACTCGCAATAAAACAACACTATCTCGTTAGATGACGTTGTTTTTGGTAGTTTCACGACGCTACCTAGCTTAAACTAACATAACTCAACCTAACATGACCTTCGCACTTCTATCGTTAGAAAACGTTTTACTCGCTACTTTACATTGCTTTCTACAACATTACGACGGTTTCAAGCGCTTTCACATTAGATATCGTAGTTCCCGACTTGTAATGTTGAAAAACACTACATCTCACTAAGTGACATTGTTTAATGCGGTTTTACGACGGTTGATATGTCAACCTAACCTAACATTCGCACTTGCATCTAAAGACGCTCAATTACACTGTTTCGTTCACAATTACGATATTTGCTTGACCTCACAGTTTCTCACCAACTTATTACAGTACAGAACGCTGTATCTCGCTAAATGACATCGTTCTTTAAGGTTTCACGATACTTGCATGCGCTTTACCGAGAATGTCAAAACATAGCAGTTTCGCACTTGTAACGGTACAACACGCAGTATTTGGCTTGTTCATGCCGTTTTGTGTGCTTTCACAACATTTTACCTATCGCAGTTTCGTACTCGCAATAAAACAACACTATCTTGTTAGATGACGTCGTTTTTGGTGGTTTCACGACGCTACCTAGCTTAAACTAACATAACTCAACCTAACATAACCTTCGCATTTCTATCGTTAGAAAACGTTTTACTCGCTACTTTACATTGCTTTCTACAACATTACGACGGTTTCAAGCGCTTTCACATTAGATATCGCAGTTCCCAACTTGTAAAGGTGAAAAACACTGCATCTCACTAAGTGACATTGTTTATTGCGGTTTTACGACGGTTCATACCTTAACCTAACGTAACATTCGTACTTGTATTGAAAAACGCTCTATTACACTGTTTCGTTCACAATTACGATATTTGCATAACCTCACAGTTTTTCACCAACTTATTGCAGTACAGAACGCTGTATCTCGCTAAATGACATTGTTCTTTAAGGTTTCACGATGCTTGCATGCGCTTTAACGAGAATATCACAATATAGCAGTTTCGCACTTGTAACGGTAGAACACGCAGTATTTGGCTTGTTCATGCCGTTTTGTGTGCTTTCACAACATTTCACCTATCGCAGTTTAATACTCGCAATAAAACAACACTATCTCTTTAGATGACGTCGTTTTTGGTAGTTTCACGACGCTACCTAGCCTAAACTAACCTAACCTAACCTAACCTTCGCACTTCTATCGTTAGAAAACGTTTTACTCGCAACTTTACAATGTTTTCTACAAGATTACGACGGTTTCATGCGCTTTCACATTAGATATCGTAGTTCCCGACTTGTAATGTTGAAAAACACTACATCTCACTAAGTGACATTGTTTAATGCGGTTTTACGATGGTTGATATGTCAACCTAACCTAACATTCGCACTTGTATCTAAAGACGCTCAATTACACTGTTTCGTTCACAATTACGATATTTGCTTGACCTCACAGTTTCTCACCAACTTATTACAGTACAGAACGCTGTATCTCGCTAAATGACATCGTTCTTTAAGGTTTCACGATACTTGCATGCGCTTTACCGAGAATGTCACAACATAGCAGTTTCGCACTTGTAACGGTACAACACGCAGTATTTGGCTTGTTCATGCCGTTTTGTGTGCTTTCACAACATTTCACCTATCGCAGTTTCGTACTCGCAATAAAACAACACTATCTCGTTAGATGACATCGTTTTTGGTGGTTTCACGACGCTACCTAGCTCAAACTAACCGAACCTTCGCACTTCTATCGTTAGAAAACGTTTTATTCGCTACTTTACAATGTTTTCTACAAGATTACGACGGTTTCATGCGCTTTCACATTAGATATCGCAGTTCCCGACTTGTAATGGTGAAAAACACAGCATCTCACTAAGTGACATTGTTTAATGCGGTTTTAGCGCGGTTCATATCTTAACCTAACCTAACCTTACCTAACCCAACCTAACCTAACCTAACCTAACCCAACCTAACCTAACCTAACCTAACCCAACTCAACCCAACCTAACCTAATCTAACCTAACCTAACCTAACCTAACCTAACCAAACCTAACCTAACCTAACCTAACGACGTTTGCAAGCGCTTTCACATTAGATATCGCAGTTCCCGACTTGTAATTGTGAAAAACACTGCATCTCACTAAGTGACATTGTTTAATGCGGTTTTACGACGGTTCATATCTTAACCTAACCTAACATTCGTACTTGTATTGAAAAACGCTCTATTACACTGTTTCGTTCACAATTACGATATTTGCATAACCTCACAGTTTTTCACCAACTTATTGCAGTACAGAACGCTGTATCTCGCTAAATGACATTGTTCTTTAAGGTTTCACGATGCTTGCATGCGCTTTAACGAGAATATCACAATATAGCAGTTTCGCACTTGTAACGGTAGAACACGCAGTATTTGGCTTGTTCATGCCGTTTTGTGTGCATTCACATTTCACCTATCGCAGTTTAATACTCGCAATAAAACAACACTATCTCGTTAGATGACGTCGTTTTTGGTAGTTTCACGACGCTACCTAGCTTAAACTAACCTAACCTAACCTAACCTTCGCATTTCTATCGTTAGAAAACGTTTTACTCGCAACTTTACAATGTTTTCTACAAGATTACGACGGTTTCATGCGCTTTCACATTAGATATCGCAGTTCCCAACTTGTAAAGATGAAAAACACTGCATCTCACTAAGTGACATTGTTTCATGCGGTTTTACGACGGTTCATACCTTAACCTAACGTAACCTAACCTAACCTAACCTAACCTTACCTAACCTAACCTAACCCAACCCAACCCAACCTAACCTAACCTAACCTAACCTAACCTAACCTAAACTAACCTAACCCAACCTAACCTAACCTAACCCAACCTAACCCAACCCAACCCAACCTAACCTAACCTAAGCTAACCTAACCTAACCTAACCAAACCTAACCTAACCTAACTTAACCTAACCTAACGTAACCTAACCTAACCTGACCTATTCTAACGTAACCTAACCTTACCTGACCTAACCTAACCTAACGTAACCTAACCTAACCTAACATAACCCAACGTAACCTAACCTAACCTAACCTAACGTAACCTAACCTAACCTAACCCAACCTAACCCAACCCAACCCAACAACACCCAACCCAACCTAACCTAACCTTACCTAACCTAACCAAATTATCCTTACCTAACCTAACCTAACCTAACGTAACCTAACCTAACCTAACCTAACGTAACCTAACCTAAGCTAACGTAACCTAACCTAACCTAACCTAACCTAACCCAACCTAACCTAACCTAACCTAACCCAACTCAACCCAACCTAACCTAATCTAACCTAACCTAACCTAACCTAACCTAACCAAACCTAACCTAACCTAACCTAACCTAACCTAACCTAACGACGGTTGCAAGCGCTTTCACATTAGATAACGCAGTTCCCCACTTTTAATGGTGAAAAACACTGCATCTCACTAATTGACATTGTTTAATGCGGTTTTACGACGGTTCATATCTTAACCTAACCTAACATTCGCACTTGTATCTAAAAACGCTCTATTACACTGTTTTGTTCACAATTACGATATTTGCATAACCTCACAGTTTTTCACCAACTTATTGCAGTACAGAACGCTGTATCTCGCTAAATGGCATTGTTCTTTAAGGTTTCACGATGCTTGCATGCGCTTTAACGAGAATATCACAATATAGCAGTTTCGCACTTGTAACGGTAGAACACGCAGTATTTGGCTTGTTCATGCCGTTTTGTGTGCTTTCACAACATTTCACCTATCGCAGTTTAATACTCGCTATAAAACAACACTATCTCGTTAGATGACGTCGTTTTTGGTAGTTTCACGACGCTACCTAGCTTAAACTAACCTAACCTAACCTAACCTTCGCACTTCTATCGTTAGAAAACGTTTTACTCGCAACTTTACAATGTTTTCTACAAGATTACGACAGTTTTATGCGCTTTCACATTAGATATCGTAGTTCCCGACTTGTAATGTTGAAAACACTACATCTCACTAAGTGACATTGTTTAATGCGGTTTTACGACGGTTGATATATCAACCTAACCTAACATTCGCACTTGTATCTAAAGACGCTCAATTACACTGTTTCGTTCACAATTACGATATTTGGTTGACCTCACCGTTTCTCACCAACCTATTACAGTACAGAACGCTGTATCTCGCTAAATGACATCGTTCTTTAAGGTTTCACGATACTTGCATGCGCTTTACCGAGAATATCACAATATAGCAGTTTCGCACTTGTAACGGTAGAACACGCAGTATTTGGCTTGTTCATGCCGTTTTGTGTGCTTTCACAACATTTCACCTATCGCAGTTTAATACTCGCAATAAAACAACACTATCTCGTTAGATGACGTCGTTTTTGGTGGTTTCACGACGCTACGTAGCTTAAACTAACATAACTCAACCTAACATAATCTTCGCACTTCTATCGTTAGAAAACGTTTTACTCGCTACTTTACATTGCTTTCTACAACATTACGACGGTTTCAAGCGCTTTCACATTAGATATCGCAGTTCCCGACTTGTAATGGTGAAAAACACTGCATCTCACTAAGTGACATTGTTTAATGCGGTTTTACGACGGTTCATATCTTAACCTAACCTAACATTCGCACTTGTATTAAAAACGCTCTATTACACTGTTTCGTTCACAATTAGGATATTTACATAACCTCACAGTTTTTCACCAACTTATTGCAGTACAGAACGCTGTATCTCGCTAAATGACATCGTTCTTTAAGGTTTCACGATGCTTGCATGCGCTTCAACGAGAATATCACAACATAGCAGTTTCGCGCTTGTAACGGTACAACACGCAGTATTTGGCTTGTTCATGCCGTTTTGTGTGCTTTCACAACATTTCACCTATCGCAGTTTCGTACTCGCAATAAAACAACACTATCTCGTTAGATGACGTTGTGTTTGGTAGTTTCACGACGCTACCTAGCTTAAACTAACATAACTCAACCTAACATAACCTTCGCACTTCTATCGTTAGAAAATGTTTTACTCGCTACTTTACATTGCTTTCTACAACATTACGACGGTTTCAAGCGCTTTCACATTAGATATCACAGTTCCCAACTTGTAAAGGTGAAAAACACTGCATCTCACTAAGTGACATTGTTTAATGCGGTTTTACGACGGTTCATACCTTAACCTAACGTAACCTAACCTAACCTAACCTAACCTAACCTAACCAACCCAACCCAACCTAACCTAACCTAACCTAAACTAACCTAACCCAACCTAACCTAACCTAACCTAACCTAACCCAACCTAACCCAACCCAACCCAACCTAACCTAACCAAAGCTAACCTAACCTAACCTAACCAAACCTAACCTAACCTAACTTAACCTAACCTAACGTAACCTAACCTAACCTAACCTATTCTAACGTAACCTAACCTAACCTGACCTAACCTAACCTAACGTAACCTAACCTAACCTAACATAACCTAACGTAACCTAACCTAACCTAACGTAACCTAACCTAACCTAACCCAACCTAACCCAACCCAACCCAACCCAACAACACCCAACCCAACCTAACCTAACCTAACCTAACCTTACCTAACCTAACCAAATTATCCTAACCTAACCTAACCTAACGTAACCTAACCTAACCTAACCTAACGTAACCTAACCTAACCTAACCTAACCTAACCCAACCTAACCTAACCTAACCTAACCCAACTCAACCCAACCTAACCTAATCTAACCTAACCTAACCTAACCTAACCTAACCTAACCAAACCTAACCTAACCTAACCTAACCTAACCTAACGACGTTTGCAAGCGCTTTCACATTAGATATCGCAGTTCCCGACTTGTAATTGTGAAAAACACTGCATCTCACTAAGTGACATTGTTTAATGCGGTTTTACGACGGTTCATATCTTAACCTAACCTAACATTCGTACTTGTATTGAAAAACGCTCTATTACACTGTTTCGTTCACAATTACGATATTTGCATAACCTCACAGTTTTTCACCAACTTATTGCAGTACAGAACGCTGTATCTCGCTAAATGACATTGTTCTTTAAGGTTTCACGATGCTTGCATGCGCTTTAACGAGAATATCACAATATAGCAGTTTCGCACTTGTAACGGTAGAACACGCAGTATTTGGCTTGTTCATGCCGTTTTGTGTGCATTCACATTTCACCTATCGCAGTTTAATACTCGCAATAAAACAACACTATCTCGTTAGATGACGTCGTTTTTGGTAGTTTCACGACGCTACCTAGCTTAAACTAACCTAACCTAACCTAACCTTCGCATTTCTATCGTTAGAAAACGTTTTACTCGCAACTTTACAATGTTTTCTACAAGATTACGACGGTTTCATGCGCTTTCACATTAGATATCGCAGTTCCCAACTTGTAAAGATGAAAAACACTGCATCTCACTAAGTGACATTGTTTCATGCGGTTTTACGACGGTTCATACCTTAACCTAACGTAACCTAACCTAACCTAACCTAACCTTACCTAACCTAACCTAACCCAACCCAACCCAACCTAACCTAACCTAACCTAACCTAACCTAACCTAACCTAAACTAACCTAACCCAACCTAACCTAACCTAACCCAACCTAACCCAACCCAACCCAACCTAACCTAACCTAAGCTAACCTAACCTAACCTAACCAAACCTAACCTAACCTAACTTAACCTAACCTAACGTAACCTAACCTAACCTGACCTATTCTAACGTAACCTAACCTTACCTGACCTAACCTAACCTAACGTAACCTAACCTAACCTAACATAACCCAACGTAACCTAACCTAACCTAACCTAACGTAACCTAACCTAACCTAACCCAACCTAACCCAACCCAACCCAACAACACCCAACCCAACCTAACCTAACCTAACCTTACCTAACCTAACCAAATTATCCTTACCTAACCTAACCTAACCTAACGTAACCTAACCTAACCTAACCTAACGTAACCTAACCTAAGCTAACGTAACCTAACCTAACCTAACCTAACCTAACCCAACCTAACCTAACCTAACCTAACCCAACTCAACCCAACCTAACCTAATCTAACCTAACCTAACCTAACCTAACCAAACCTAACCTAACCTAACCTAACCTAACCTAACCTAACGACGGTTGCAAGCGCTTTCACATTAGATAACGCAGTTCCCCACTTTTAATGGTGAAAAACACTGCATCTCACTAATTGACATTGTTTAATGCGGTTTTACGACGGTTCATATCTTAACCTAACCTAACATTCGCACTTGTATCTAAAAACGCTCTATTACACTGTTTTGTTCACAATTACGATATTTGCATAACCTCACAGTTTTTCACCAACTTATTGCAGTACAGAACGCTGTATCTCGCTAAATGGCATTGTTCTTTAAGGTTTCACGATGCTTGCATGCGCTTTAACGAGAATATCACAATATAGCAGTTTCGCACTTGTAACGGTAGAACACGCAGTATTTGGCTTGTTCATGCCGTTTTGTGTGCTTTCACAACATTTCACCTATCGCAGTTTAATACTCGCTATAAAACAACACTATCTCGTTAGATGACGTCGTTTTTGGTAGTTTCACGACGCTACCTAGCTTAAACTAACCTAACCTAACCTAACCTTCGCACTTCTATCGTTAGAAAACGTTTTACTCGCAACTTTACAATGTTTTCTACAAGATTACGACAGTTTTATGCGCTTTCACATTAGATATCGTAGTTCCCGACTTGTAATGTTGAAAACACTACATCTCACTAAGTGACATTGTTTAATGCGGTTTTACGACGGTTGATATATCAACCTAACCTAACATTCGCACTTGTATCTAAAGACGCTCAATTACACTGTTTCGTTCACAATTACGATATTTGGTTGACCTCACCGTTTCTCACCAACCTATTACAGTACAGAACGCTGTATCTCGCTAAATGACATCGTTCTTTAAGGTTTCACGATACTTGCATGCGCTTTACCGAGAATATCACAATATAGCAGTTTCGCACTTGTAACGGTAGAACACGCAGTATTTGGCTTGTTCATGCCGTTTTGTGTGCTTTCACAACATTTCACCTATCGCAGTTTAATACTCGCAATAAAACAACACTATCTCGTTAGATGACGTCGTTTTTGGTGGTTTCACGACGCTACGTAGCTTAAACTAACATAACTCAACCTAACATAATCTTCGCACTTCTATCGTTAGAAAACGTTTTACTCGCTACTTTACATTGCTTTCTACAACATTACGACGGTTTCAAGCGCTTTCACATTAGATATCGCAGTTCCCAACTTGTAAAGGTGAAAAACACTGCATCTCACTAAGTGACATTGTTTATTGCGGTTTTACGACGGTTCATACCTTAACCTAACGTAACATTCGTACTTGTATTGAAAAACGCTCTATTACACTGTTTCGTTCACAATTACGATATTTGCATAACCTCACAGTTTTTCACCAACTTATTGCAGTACAGAACGCTGTATCTCGCTAAATGACATTGTTCTTTAAGGTTTCACGATGCTTGCATGCGCTTTAACGAGAATATCACAATATAGCAGTTTCGCACTTGTAACGGTAGAACACGCAGTATTTGGCTTGTTCATGCCGTTTTGCGTGCTTTCACAACATTTCACCTATCGCAGTTTAATACTCGCAATAAAACAACACTATCTCTTTAGATGACGTCGTTTTTGGTAGTTTCACGACGCTACCTAGCCTAAACTAACCTAACCTAACCTAACCTTCGCACTTCTATCGTTAGAAAACGTTTTACTCGCAACTTTACAATGTTTTCTACAAGATTACGACGTTTTCAAGCGCTTTCACATTAGATATCGCAGTTCCCGACTTGTAATGGTGAAAAACACTGCATCTCACTAAGTGACATTGTTTAATGCGGTTTTACGACGGTTCATATCTTAACCTAACCTAACATTCGCACTTGTATTAAAAACGCTCTATTACACTGTTTCGTTCACAATTAGGATATTTACATAACCTCACAGTTTTTCACCAACTTATTGCAGTACAGAACGCTGTATCTCGCTAAATGACATCGTTCTTTAAGGTTTCACGATGCTTGCATGCGCTTCAACGAGAATATCACAACATAGCAGTTTCGCACTTGTAACGGTACAACACGCAGTATTTGGCTTGTTCATGCCGTTTTGTGTGCTTTCACAACATTTCACCTATCGCAGTTTCGTACTCGCAATAAAACAACACTATCTCGTTAGATGACGTTGTGTTTGGTAGTTTCACGACGCTACCTAGCTTAAACTAACATAACTCAACCTAACATAACCTTCGCACTTCTATCGTTAGAAAATGTTTTACTCGCTACTTTACATTGCTTTCTACAACATTACGACGGTTTCAAGCGCTTTCACATTAGATATCACAGTTCCCAACTTGTAAAGGTGAAAAACACTGCATCTCACTAAGTGACATTGTTTAATGCGGTTTTACGACGGTTCATACCTTAACCTAACGTAGCCTAACCTAACCTAACCTAACCTAACCTAACCAACCCAACCCAACCTAACCTAACCTAACCTAAACTAACCTAACCCAACCTAACCTAACCTAACCTAACCTAACCCAACCTAACCCAACCCAACCCAACCTAACCTAACCAAAGCTAACCTAACCTAACCTAACCAAACCTAACCTAACCTAACTTAACCTAACCTAACGTAACCTAACCTAACCTAACCTATTCTAACGTAACCTAACCTAACCTGACCTAACCTAACCTAACGTAACCTAACCTAACCTAACATAACCTAACGTAACCTAACCTAACCTAACGTAACCTAACCTAACCTAACCCAACCTAACCCAACCCTACCCAACCCAACAACACCCAACCCAACCTAACCTAACCTAACCTAACCTTACCTAACCTAACCAAATTATCCTAACCTAACCTAACCTAACGTAACCTAACCTAACCTAACCTAACGTAACCTAACCTAACCTAACCTAACCTAACCCAACCTAACCTAACCTAACCTAACCCAACTCAACCCAACCTAACCTAATCTAACCTAACCTAACCTAACCTAACCTAACCTAACCAAACCTAACCTAACCTAACCTAACCTAACCTAACGACGTTTGCAAGCGCTTTCACATTAGATATCGCAGTTCCCGACTTGTAATTGTGAAAAACACTGCATCTCACTAAGTGACATTGTTTAATGCGGTTTTACGACGGTTCATATCTTAACCTAACCTAACATTCGTACTTGTATTGAAAAACGCTCTATTACACTGTTTCGTTCACAATTACGATATTTGCATAACCTCACAGTTTTTCACCAACTTATTGCAGTACAGAACGCTGTATCTCGCTAAATGACATTGTTCTTTAAGGTGTCACGATGCTTGCATGCGCTTTAACGAGAATATCACAATATAGCAGTTTCGCACTTGTAACGGTAGAACACGCAGTATTTGGCTTGTTCATGCCGTTTTGTGTGCATTCACATTTCACCTATCGCAGTTTAATACTCGCAATAAAACAACACTATCTCGTTAGATGACGTCGTTTTTGGTAGTTTCACGACGCTACCTAGCTTAAACTAACCTAACCTAACCTAACCTTCGCATTTCTATCGTTAGAAAACGTTTTACTCGCAACTTTACAATGTTTTCTACAAGATTACGACGGTTTCATGCGCTTTCACATTAGATATCGCAGTTCCCAACTTGTAAAGATGAAAAACACTGCATCTCACTAAGTGACATTGTTTCATGCGGTTTTACGACGGTTGATATATCAACCTAACCTAACATTCGCACTTGTATCTAAAGACGCTCAATTACACTGTTTCGTTCACAATTACGATATTTGGTTGACCTCACCGTTTCTCACCAACCTATTACAGTACAGAACGCTGTATCTCGCTAAATGACATCGTTCTTTAAGGTTTCACGATACTTGCATGCGCTTTACCGAGAATATCACAATATAGCAGTTTCGCACTTGTAACGGTAGAACACGCAGTATTTGGCTTGTTCATGCCGTTTTGTGTGCTTTCACAACATTTCACCTATCGCAGTTTAATACTCGCAATAAAACAACACTATCTCGTTAGATGACGTCGTTTTTGGTGGTTTCACGACGCTACGTAGCTTAAACTAACATAACTCAACCTAACATAATCTTCGCACTTCTATCGTTAGAAAACGTTTTACTCGCTACTTTACATTGCTTTCTACAACATTACGACGGTTTCAAGCGCTTTCACATTAGATATCGCAGTTCCCGACTTGTAATGGTGAAAAACACTGCATCTCACTAAGTGACATTGTTTAATGCGGTTTTACGACGGTTCATATCTTAACCTAACCTAACATTCGCACTTGTATTAAAAACGCTCTATTACACTGTTTCGTTCACAATTAGGATATTTACATAACCTCACAGTTTTTCACCAACTTATTGCAGTACAGAACGCTGTATCTCGCTAAATGACATCGTTCTTTAAGGTTTCACGATGCTTGCATGCGCTTCAACGAGAATATCACAACATAGCAGTTTCGCGCTTGTAACGGTACAACACGCAGTATTTGGCTTGTTCATGCCGTTTTGTGTGCTTTCACAACATTTCACCTATCGCAGTTTCGTACTCGCAATAAAACAACACTATCTCGTTAGATGACGTTGTGTTTGGTAGTTTCACGACGCTACCTAGCTTAAACTAACATAACTCAACCTAACATAACCTTCGCACTTCTATCGTTAGAAAATGTTTTACTCGCTACTTTACATTGCTTTCTACAACATTACGACGGTTTCAAGCGCTTTCACATTAGATATCACAGTTCCCAACTTGTAAAGGTGAAAAACACTGCATCTCACTAAGTGACATTGTTTAATGCGGTTTTACGACGGTTCATACCTTAACCTAACGTAACCTAACCTAACCTAACCTAACCTAACCTAACCAACCCAACCCAACCTAACCTAACCTAACCTAAACTAACCTAACCCAACCTAACCTAACCTAACCTAACCTAACCCAACCTAACCCAACCCAACCCAACCTAACCTAACCAAAGCTAACCTAACCTAACCTAACCAAACCTAACCTAACCTAACTTAACCTAACCTAACGTAACCTAACCTAACCTAACCTATTCTAACGTAACCTAACCTAACCTGACCTAACCTAACCTAACGTAACCTAACCTAACCTAACATAACCTAACGTAACCTAACCTAACCTAACGTAACCTAACCTAACCTAACCCAACCTAACCCAACCCAACCCAACCCAACAACACCCAACCCAACCTAACCTAACCTAACCTAACCTTACCTAACCTAACCAAATTATCCTAACCTAACCTAACCTAACGTAACCTAACCTAACCTAACCTAACGTAACCTAACCTAACCTAACCTAACCTAACCCAACCTAACCTAACCTAACCTAACCCAACTCAACCCAACCTAACCTAATCTAACCTAACCTAACCTAACCTAACCTAACCTAACCAAACCTAACCTAACCTAACCTAACCTAACCTAACGACGTTTGCAAGCGCTTTCACATTAGATATCGCAGTTCCCGACTTGTAATTGTGAAAAACACTGCATCTCACTAAGTGACATTGTTTAATGCGGTTTTACGACGGTTCATATCTTAACCTAACCTAACATTCGTACTTGTATTGAAAAACGCTCTATTACACTGTTTCGTTCACAATTACGATATTTGCATAACCTCACAGTTTTTCACCAACTTATTGCAGTACAGAACGCTGTATCTCACTAAATGACATTGTTCTTTAAGGTTTCACGATGCTTGCATGCGCTTTAACGAGAATATCACAATATAGCAGTTTCGCACTTGTAACGGTAGAACACGCAGTATTTGGCTTGTTCATGCCGTTTTGTGTGCATTCACATTTCACCTATCGCAGTTTAATACTCGCAATAAAACAACACTATCTCGTTAGATGACGTCGTTTTTGGTAGTTTCACGACGCTACCTAGCTTAAACTAACCTAACCTAACCTAACCTTCGCATTTCTATCGTTAGAAAACGTTTTACTCGCAACTTTACAATGTTTTCTACAAGATTACGACGGTTTCATGCGCTTTCACATTAGATATCGCAGTTCCCAACTTGTAAAGATGAAAAACACTGCATCTCACTAAGTGACATTGTTTCATGCGGTTTTACGACGGTTCATACCTTAACCTAACGTAACCTAACCTAACCTAACCTAACCTTACCTAACCTAACCTAACCCAACCCAACCCAACCTAACCTAACCTAACCTAACCTAACCTAACCTAAACTAACCTAACCCAACCTAACCTAACCTAACCCAACCTAACCCAACCCAACCCAACCTAACCTAACCTAAGCTAACCTAACCTAACCTAACCAAACCTAACCTAACCTAACTTAACCTAACCTAACGTAACCTAACCTAACCTGACCTATTCTAACGTAACCTAACCTTACCTGACCTAACCTAACCTAACGTAACCTAACCTAACCTAACATAACCCAACGTAACCTAACCTAACCTAACCTAACGTAACCTAACCTAACCTAACCCAACCTAACCCAACCCAACCCAACAACACCCAACCCAACCTAACCTAACCTAACCTTACCTAACCTAACCAAATTATCCTTACCTAACCTAACCTAACCTAACGTAACCTAACCTAACCTAACCTAACGTAACCTAACCTAAGCTAACGTAACCTAACCTAACCTAACCTAACCTAACCCAACCTAACCTAACCTAACCTAACCCAACTCAACCCAACCTAACCTAATCTAACCTAACCTAACCTAACCTAACCAAACCTAACCTAACCTAACCTAACCTAACCTAACCTAACGACGGTTGCAAGCGCTTTCACATTAGATAACGCAGTTCCCCACTTTTAATGGTGAAAAACACTGCATCTCACTAATTGACATTGTTTAATGCGGTTTTACGACGGTTCATATCTTAACCTAACCTAACATTCGCACTTGTATCTAAAAACGCTCTATTACACTGTTTTGTTCACAATTACGATATTTGCATAACCTCACAGTTTTTCACCAACTTATTGCAGTACAGAACGCTGTATCTCGCTAAATGGCATTGTTCTTTAAGGTTTCACGATGCTTGCATGCGCTTTAACGAGAATATCACAATATAGCAGTTTCGCACTTGTAACGGTAGAACACGCAGTATTTGGCTTGTTCATGCCGTTTTGTGTGCTTTCACAACATTTCACCTATCGCAGTTTAATACTCGCTATAAAACAACACTATCTCGTTAGATGACGTCGTTTTTGGTAGTTTCACGACGCTACCTAGCTTAAACTAACCTAACCTAACCTAACCTTCGCACTTCTATCGTTAGAAAACGTTTTACTCGCAACTTTACAATGTTTTCTACAAGATTACGACAGTTTTATGCGCTTTCACATTAGATATCGTAGTTCCCGACTTGTAATGTTGAAAACACTACATCTCACTAAGTGACATTGTTTAATGCGGTTTTACGACGGTTGATATATCAACCTAACCTAACATTCGCACTTGTATCTAAAGACGCTCAATTACACTGTTTCGTTCACAATTACGATATTTGGTTGACCTCACCGTTTCTCACCAACCTATTACAGTACAGAACGCTGTATCTCGCTAAATGACATCGTTCTTTAAGGTTTCACGATACTTGCATGCGCTTTACCGAGAATATCACAATATAGCAGTTTCGCACTTGTAACGGTAGAACACGCAGTATTTGGCTTGTTCATGCCGTTTTGTGTGCTTTCACAACATTTCACCTATCGCAGTTTAATACTCGCAATAAAACAACACTATCTCGTTAGATGACGTCGTTTTTGGTGGTTTCACGACGCTACGTAGCTTAAACTAACATAACTCAACCTAACATAATCTTCGCACTTCTATCGTTAGAAAACGTTTTACTCGCTACTTTACATTGCTTTCTACAACATTACGACGGTTTCAAGCGCTTTCACATTAGATATCGCAGTTCCCAACTTGTAAAGGTGAAAAACACTGCATCTCACTAAGTGACATTGTTTATTGCGGTTTTACGACGGTTCATACCTTAACCTAACGTAACATTCGTACTTGTATTGAAAAACGCTCTATTACACTGTTTCGTTCACAATTACGATATTTGCATAACCTCACAGTTTTTCACCAACTTATTGCAGTACAGAACGCTGTATCTCGCTAAATGACATTGTTCTTTAAGGTTTCACGATGCTTGCATGCGCTTTAACGAGAATATCACAATATAGCAGTTTCGCACTTGTAACGGTAGAACACGCAGTATTTGGCTTGTTCATGCCGTTTTGCGTGCTTTCACAACATTTCACCTATCGCAGTTTAATACTCGCAATAAAACAACACTATCTCTTTAGATGACGTCGTTTTTGGTAGTTTCACGACGCTACCTAGCCTAAACTAACCTAACCTAACCTAACCTTCGCACTTCTATCGTTAGAAAACGTTTTACTCGCAACTTTACAATGTTTTCTACAAGATTACGACGTTTTCAAGCGCTTTCACATTAGATATCGCAGTTCCCGACTTGTAATGGTGAAAAACACTGCATCTCACTAAGTGACATTGTTTAATGCGGTTTTACGACGGTTCATATCTTAACCTAACCTAACATTCGCACTTGTATTAAAAACGCTCTATTACACTGTTTCGTTCACAATTAGGATATTTACATAACCTCACAGTTTTTCACCAACTTATTGCAGTACAGAACGCTGTATCTCGCTAAATGACATCGTTCTTTAAGGTTTCACGATGCTTGCATGCGCTTCAACGAGAATATCACAACATAGCAGTTTCGCGCTTGTAACGGTACAACACGCAGTATTTGGCTTGTTCATGCCGTTTTGTGTGCTTTCACAACATTTCACCTATCGCAGTTTCGTACTCGCAATAAAACAACACTATCTCGTTAGATGACGTTGTGTTTGGTAGTTTCACGACGCTACCTAGCTTAAACTAACATAACTCAACCTAACATAACCTTCGCACTTCTATCGTTAGAAAATGTTTTACTCGCTACTTTACATTGCTTTCTACAACATTACGACGGTTTCAAGCGCTTTCACATTAGATATCACAGTTCCCAACTTGTAAAGGTGAAAAACACTGCATCTCACTAAGTGACATTGTTTAATGCGGTTTTACGACGGTTCATACCTTAACCTAACGTAGCCTAACCTAACCTAACCTAACCTAACCTAACCAACCCAACCCAACCTAACCTAACCTAACCTAAACTAACCTAACCCAACCTAACCTAACCTAACCTAACCTAACCCAACCTAACCCAACCCAACCCAACCTAACCTAACCAAAGCTAACCTAACCTAACCTAACCAAACCTAACCTAACCTAACTTAACCTAACCTAACGTAACCTAACCTAACCTAACCTATTCTAACGTAACCTAACCTAACCTGACCTAACCTAACCTAACGTAACCTAACCTAACCTAACATAACCTAACGTAACCTAACCTAACCTAACGTAACCTAACCTAACCTAACCCAACCTAACCCAACCTAACCCAACCCAACCCAACCCAACAACACCCAACCCAACCTAACCTAACCTAACCTAACCTTACCTAACCTAACCAAATTATCCTAACCTAACCTAACCTAACGTAACCTAACCTAACCTAACCTAACGTAACCTAACCTAACCTAACCTAACCTAACCCAACCTAACCTAACCTAACCTAACCCAACTCAACCCAACCTAACCTAATCTAACCTAACCTAACCTAACCTAACCTAACCTAACCAAACCTAACCTAACCTAACCTAACCTAACCTAACGACGTTTGCAAGCGCTTTCACATTAGATATCGCAGTTCCCGACTTGTAATTGTGAAAAACACTGCATCTCACTAAGTGACATTGTTTAATGCGGTTTTACGACGGTTCATATCTTAACCTAACCTAACATTCGTACTTGTATTGAAAAACGCTCTATTACACTGTTTCGTTCACAATTACGATATTTGCATAACCTCACAGTTTTTCACCAACTTATTGCAGTACAGAACGCTGTATCTCGCTAAATGACATTGTTCTTTAAGGTGTCACGATGCTTGCATGCGCTTTAACGAGAATATCACAATATAGCAGTTTCGCACTTGTAACGGTAGAACACGCAGTATTTGGCTTGTTCATGCCGTTTTGTGTGCATTCACATTTCACCTATCGCAGTTTAATACTCGCAATAAAACAACACTATCTCGTTAGATGACGTCGTTTTTGGTAGTTTCACGACGCTACCTAGCTTAAACTAACCTAACCTAACCTAACCTTCGCATTTCTATCGTTAGAAAACGTTTTACTCGCAACTTTACAATGTTTTCTACAAGATTACGACGGTTTCATGCGCTTTCACATTAGATATCGCAGTTCCCAACTTGTAAAGATGAAAAACACTGCATCTCACTAAGTGACATTGTTTCATGCGGTTTTACGACGGTTGATATATCAACCTAACATTCGCACTTGTATCTAAAGACGCTCAATTACACTGTTTCGTTCACAATTACGATATTTGCTTGACCTCACCGTTTCTCACCAACTTATTACAGTACAGAACGCTGTATCTCGCTAAATGACATCGTTCTTTAAGGTTTCACGATACTTGCATGCGCTTTACCGAGAATATCACAATATAGCAGTTTCGCACTTGTAACGGTAGAACACGCAGTATTTGGCTTGTTCATGCCGTTTTGTGTGCTTTCACAACATTTCACCTATCGCAGTTTAATACTCGCAATAAAACAACACTATCTCGTTAGATGACGTCGTTTTTGGTGGTTTCACGACGCTACGTAGCTTAAACTAACATAACTCAACCTAACATAACCTTCGCACTTCTATCGTTAGAAAACGTTTTACTCGCTACTTTACATTGCTTTCTACAACATTACGACGGTTTCAAGCGCTTTCACATTAGATATCGCAGTTCCCAACTTGTAAAGGTGAAAAACACTGCATCTCACTAAGTGGCATTGTTTAATGCGGTTTTACGACGGTTCATACCTTGACCTAACGTAACCTAACCTAACCTAACCTAACATAACCTAACCTAACCTAACCTAACCTAACCAAACCTAACCTAACGTAACCTAACCTAACCTAACCTAACCAAACCTAACCTAACGACGTTTGCAAGCGCTTTCACTTTAGATATCGCAGTTCCCGACTTGTAATGGTGAAAAACACTGCATCTCACTAAGTGACATTGTTTAATGCGGTTTTACGACGGTTCATATTTTAACCTAACCTAACATTCGTACTTGTATTGAAAAACGCTCTATTACACTGTTTCGTTCACAATTATGATATTTGCATAACCTCACAGTTTTTCACCAACTTATTGCAGTACAGAACGCTGTATCTCGCTAAATGGCATTGTTCTTTAAGGTTTCACGATGCTTGCATGCGCTTTAACGAGAATATCACAATATAGCAGTTTCGCACTTGTAACGGTAGAACACGCAGTATTTGGCTTGTTCCTGCCGTTTTGTGTGCTTTCACAACATTTCACCTATCGCAGTTTAATACTCGCTATAAAACAGCACTATCTCGTTAGATGACGTCGTTTTTGGTAGTTTCACGACGCTACCTAGCTTAAACTAACCTAACCTAACCTAACCTTCGCACTTCTATCGTTAGAAAACGTTTTACTCGCAACTTTACAATGTTTTCTACAAGATTACGACGGTTTCATGCGCTTTCACATTATATATCGTAGTTCCCGACTTGTAATGTTGAAAAACACTACATCTCACTAAGTGACATTGTTTAATGCGGTTTTACGACGGTTGATATATCAACCTAACCTAACATTCGCACTTGTATCTAAAGACGCTCAATTACACTGTTTCGTTCACAATTACGATATTTGCTTGACCTCACCGTTTCTCACCAACCTATTACAGTACAGAACGCTGTATCTCGCTAAATGACATCGTTCTTTAAGGTTTCACGATACTTGCATGCGCTTTACCGAGAATATCACAATACAGCAGTTTCGCACTTGTAACGGTAGAACACGCAGTATTTGGCTTGTTCATGCCGTTTTGTGTGCTTTCACAACATTTCACCTATCGCAGTTTAATACTCGCAATAAAACAACACTATCTCGTTAGATGACGTCGTTTTTGGTGGTTTCACGACGCTACGTAGCTTAAACTAACATAACTCAACCTAACATCACCTTCGCACTTCTATCGTTAGAAAACGTTTTACTCGCTACTTTACATTGCTTTCTACAACATTACGACGGTTTCAAGCGCTTTCACATTAGATATCGCAGTTCCCAACTTGTAAAGGTGAAAAACACTGCATCTCACTAAGTGGCATTGTTTAATGCGGTTTTACGACGGTTCATACCTTGACCTAACGTAACCTAACCTAACCTAACCCAACCTAACCTAACATAACCTAACCTAACCTAACCTAACCTAACCTAACCTAACCTAACCTAACCAAACCTAACCTAACCTAACCTAACCTAACCTAACGACGTTTGAGAGCGCTTTCACATTAGATATCGCAGTTCCCGACTTGTAATTGTGAAAAACACTGCATCTCACTAAGTGACATTGTTTAATGCGGTTTTACGACGGTTCATATCTTAACCTAACCTAACATTCGTACTTGTATTGAAAAACGCTCTATTACACTGTTTCGTTCACAATTATGATATTTGCATAACCTCACAATTTTTCACCAACTTATTGCAGTACAGAACGCTGTATCTCGCTAAATGGCATTGTTCTTTAAGGTTTCACGATGCTTGCATGCGCTTTAACGAGAATATCACAATATAGCAGTTTCGCACTTGTAACGGTAGAACACGCAGTATTTGGCTTGCCGTTTTGTGTGCTTTCACAACATTTCACCTATCGCAGTTTAATACTCGCTATAAAACAACACTATCTCGTTAGATGACGTCGTTTTTGGTAGTTTCACGACGCTACCTAGCTTAAACTAACCTAACCTAACCTAACCTTCGCACTTCTATCGTTAGAAAACGTTTTACTCGCAACTTTACAATGTTTTCTACAAGATTACGACGGTTTCATGCGCTTTCACATTATATATCGTAGTTCCCGACTTGTAATGTTGAAAAACACTACATCTCACTAAGTGACATTGTTTAATGCGGTTTTACGACGGTTGATATATCAACCTAACCTAACATTCGCACTTGTATCTAAAGACGCTCAATTACACTGTTTCGTTCACAATTACGATATTTGCTTGACCTCACCGTTTCTCACCAACCTATTACAGTACAGAACGCTGTATCTCGCTAAATGACATCGTTCTTTAAGGTTTCACGATACTTGCATGCGCTTTACCGAGAATATCACAATACAGCAGTTTCGCACTTGTAACGGTAGAACACGCAGTATTTGGCTTGTTCATGCCGTTTTGTGTGCTTTCACAACATTTCACCTATCGCAGTTTAATACTCGCAATAAAACAACACTATCTCGTTAGATGACGTCGTTTTTGGTGGTTTCACGACGCTACGTAGCTTAAACTAACATAACTCAACCTAACATAACCTTCGCACTTCTATCGTTAGAAAACGTTTTACTCGCTACTTTACATTGCTTTCTACAACATTACGACGGTTTCAAGCGCTTTCACATTAGATATCGCTGTTCCCAACTTGTAAAGGTGAAAAACACTGCATCTCACTAAGTGACATTGTTTAATGCGGTTTTACGACGGTTCATACCTTGACCTAACGTAACCTAACCTAACCTAACCCAACCTAACCTAACATAACCTAACCTAACCTAACCTAACCTAACCAAACTTAACCTAACGTAACCTAACCTAACCTAACCTAACCTAACCTAACCTAACCTAACGACGTTTGCAAGCGCTTTCACATTAGATATCGCAGTTCCCGACTTGTAATGGTGAAAAACACTGCATCTCACTAAGTGACATTGTTTAATGCGGTTTTACGACGGTTCATATCTTAACCTAACCTAACATTCGTACTTGTATTGAAAAACGCTCTATTACACTGTTTCGTTCACAATTACGATATTTGCATAACCTCACAGTTTTTCACCAACTTATTGCAGTACAGAACGCTGTATCTCGCTAAATGACATCGTTCTTTAAGGTTTCACGATGCTTGCATGCGCTTTAACGAGAATATCACATTATAGCAGTTTCGCACTTGTAACGGTACAACACGCAGTATCTGGCTTGTTCAAGCCGTTTTGTGTACTTTCACAACATTTCACCTATTGCAGTTTCGTACATGCAATAAAACAACCCTATCTCGTTAGATGACGTCCTTTTTGGTGGTCTCACGACGCTACATAGCTTAAACTAACATAACTCATGCTAACCTTCGCACTTCTATCGTTAGAAAACGTTTTACTCGCAACTTTACAATGTTTTCTACAAGATTACGACGGTTTCATGCGCTTTCACATTAGATATCGTAGTTCCCGACTTGTAATGTTGAAAAACACTACATCTCACTAAGTGACATTGTTTAATGCGGTTTTACGACGGTTGATATATCAACCTAACCTAACATTCGCACTTGTATCTAAAGACGCTCAATTACACTGTTTCGTTCACAATTACGATATTTGCTTGACCTCACAGTTTCTCACCAACTTATTACAGTACAGAACGCTGTATCTCGCTAAATGACATCGTTCTTTAAGGTTTCACGATACTTGCATGCGCTTTACCGAGAATGTCACAACATAGCAGTTTCGCACTTGTAACGGTACAACACGCAGTATTTGGCTTGTTCATGCCGTTTTGTGTGCTTTCACAACATTTCACCTATCGCAGTTTCGTACTCGCAATAAAACAACACTATCTCGTTAGATGACATCGTTTTTGGTGGTTTCACGACGCTACCTAGCTCAAACTAACCGAACCTTCGCACTTCTATCGTTAGAAAACGTTTTATTCGCTACTTTACAATGTTTTCTACAAGATTACGACGGTTTCATGCGCTTTCACATTAGATATCGCAGTTCCCGACTTGTAATGGTGAAAAACACAGCATCTCACTAAGTGACATTGTTTAATGCGGTTTTAGCGCGGTTCATATCTTAACCTAACCTAACCTTACCTAACCCAACCTAACCTAACCTAACCTAACCAAACCTTACCTTACCTAACCTAACCTAACCTAACCTAACCTAACCAAACCTAACCTGACCTAACCTAACGTAACCTAACCTAACCCAACCTAACCAAACCTAACCTAACCTAACGACGTTTGCAAGCGCTTTCACATTAGATATCGCAGTTCCCGACTTGTAATGGTGAAAAACACTGCATCTCACTAAGTGACATTGTTTAATGCGGTTTTACGACGGTTCATATCTTAACCTAACCTAACATTCGCACTTGTATTAAAAAACGCTCTATTACACTGTTTCGTTCACAATTAGGATATTTGCATAACCTCACAGTTTTTCACCAACTTATTGCAGTACAGAACGCTGTATCTCGCTAAATGACATCGTTCTTTAAGGTTTCACGATGCTTGCATGCGCTTTACGAGAATATCACAACATAGCAGTTTCGCACTTGTAACGGTACAACACGCAGTATTTGGCTTGTTCATGCCGTTTTGTGTGCTTTCACAACATTTCACCTATCGCAGTTTCGTACTCGCAATAAAACAACACTATCTCGTTAGATGACGTCGTTTTTGGTAGTTTCACGACGCTACCTAGCTTAAACTAACCTAACCTAACCTAACCTTCGCACTTCTATCGTTAGAAAACGTTTTACTCGCTACTTTACATTGCTTTCTGGAACAGTACGACGGTTTCAAGCGCTTTCACATTAGATATCGCAGTTCCCAACTTGTAAAGGTGAAAAACACTGCATCTCACTAAGTGACATTGTTTAATGCGGTTTTACGACGGTTCATACCTTAACCTAACGTAACCTAACCTAACCTAACCCAACCTAACCTAACATAACCTAACCTAACCAAACCTAACCTAACGTAACCTAACCTAACCTAACCTAACCTAACGACGTTTTCAAGCGCTTTCACATTAGATATCGTAGTTCCCGACTTGTAATGTTGAAAAACACTACATCTCACTAAGTGACATTGTTTAATGCGGTTTTACGACGGTTGATATCTCAACCTAACCTAACATTCGCACTTGTATCTAAATACGCTCAATTACACTGTTTCGTTCACAGTTACGATATTTGCTTGACCTCACAGTTTCTCACCAACTTATTACAGTACAGAACGCTGTATCTCGCTAAATGACATCGTTCTTTAAGGTTTCAAGACACTTGCATGCGCTTTAACGAGAATATCACAATAAAGCAGTTTCGCACTTGTAACGGCACAAGACGCAGTATCTGGCTAGTTCATGCCATTTTGTGTGCTTTCCCAATATTTCACCTATCGCAGTTTCGTACTCGCAATAAAACAACACTATCTCGTTAGATGACATCGTTTTTGGTGGTTTCACGACGCTACCTAGCTCAAACTAACCGAACCTTCGCACTTCTATCGTTAGAAAACGTTTTATTCGCTACTTTACAATGTTTTCTACAAGATTACGACGGTTTCATGCGCTTTCACATTAGATATCGCAGTTCCCGACTCTTAATGGTGAAAAACACAGCATCTCACTAAGTGACATTGTTTAATGCGGTTTTAGCGCGGTTCATATCTTAACCTAACCTAACCTAACCAAACCTTACCTAACATACCCTAACCTAACTTAACCTAACCTAACCTAACCAAACCTAACCTAACCTAACCTAACCTAACCTAACGACGTTTTCAAGCGCTTTCACATTAGATATCGCAGTTCCCGACTTGTAATGGTGAAAAACACTGCATCTCACTAAGTGACATTGTTTAATGCGGTTTTACGACGGTTCATATCTTAACCTAACCTAACATTCGCACTTGTATTAAAAACGCTCTATTACACTGTTTCGTTCACAATTAGGATATTTACATAACCTCACAGTTTTTCACCAACTTATTGCAGTACAGAACGCTGTATCTCGCTAAATGACATCGTTCTTTAAGGTTTCACGATGCTTGCATGCGCTTCAACGAGAATATCACAACATAGCAGTTTCGCACTTGTAACGGTACAACACGCAGTATTTGGCTTGTTCATGCCGTTTTGTGTGCTTTCACAACATTTCACCTATCGCAGTTTCGTACTCGCAATAAAACAACACTATCTCGTTAGATGACGTTGTTTTTGGTAGTTTCACGACGCTACCTAGCTTAAACTAACATAACTCAACCTAACATAACCTTCGCACTTCTATCGTTAGAAAATGTTTTACTCGCTACTTTACATTGCTTTCTACAACATTACGACGGTTTCAAGCGCTTTCACATTAGATATCACAGTTCCCAACTTGTAAAGGTGAAAAACACTGCATCTCACTAAGTGACATTGTTTAATGCGGTTTTACGGCGGTTCATACCTTAACCTAACGTAACCTAACCTAACCTAACCTAACCTAACCAACCCAACCCAACCTAACCTAACCTAACCTAAACTAACCTAACCCAACCTAACCTAACCTAACCTAACCTAACCCAACCTAACCCAACCCAACCCAACCTAACCTAACCAAAGCTAACCTAACCTAACCTAACCAAACCTAACCTAACCTAACTTAACCTAACCTAACGTAACCTAACCTAACCTAACCTATTCTAACGTAACCTAACCTAACCTGACCTAACCTAACCTAACGTAACCTAACCTAACCTAACATAACCTAACGTAACCTAACCTAACCTAACGTAACCTAACCTAACCTAACCCAACCTAACCCAACCCAACCCAACCCAACAACACCCAACCCAACCTAACCTAACCTAACCTAACCTTACCTAACCTAACCAAATTATCCTAACCTAACCTAACCTAACGTAACCTAACCTAACGTAACCTAACCTAACCTAACCTAACCTAACCCAACCTAACCTAACCTAACCTAACCCAACTCAACCCAACCTAACCTAATCTAACCTAACCTAACCTAACCTAACCTAACCTAACCAAACCTAACCTAACCTAACCTAACCTAACGACGTTTGCAAGCGCTTTCACATTAGATATCGCAGTTCCCGACTTGTAATTGTGAAAAACACTGCATCTCACTAAGTGACATTGTTTAATGCGGTTTTACGACGGTTCATATCTTAACCTAACCTAACATTCGTACTTGTATTGAAAAACGCTCTATTACACTGTTCCGTTCACAATTACGATATTTGCATAACCTCACAGTTTTTCACCAACTTATTGCAGTACAGAACGCTGTATCTCGCTAAATGACATTGTTCTTTAAGGTTTCACGATGCTTGCAATCGCTTTAACGAGAATATCACAATATAGCAGTTTCGCACTTGTAACGGTAGAACACGCAGTATTTGGCTTGTTCATGCCGTTTTGTGTGCATTCACATTTCACCTATCGCAGTTTAATACTCGCAATAAAACAACACTATCTCGTTAGATGACGTCGTTTTTGGTAGTTTCACGACGCTACTTAGCTTAAACTAACCTAACCTAACCTAACCTTCACATTTCTATCGTTAGAAAACGTTTTACTCGCAACTTTACAATGTTTTCTACAAAATTACGACGGTTTCATGCGCTTTCACATTAGATATCGCAGTTCCCAACTTGTAAAGATGAAAAACACTGCATCTCACTAAGTGACATTGTTTCATGCGGTTTTACGACGGTTCATACCTTAACCTAACGTAACCTAACCTAACCTAACCTAACCTTACCTAACCTAACCTAACCCAACCCAACCCAACCTAACCTAACCTAACCTAACCTAAACTAACCTAACCCAACCTAACCTAACCTAACCTTACCTAACCCAACCTAACCCAACCCAACCCAACCTAACCTAACCTAAGCTAACCTAACCTAACCTAACCAAACCTAACCTAACCTAACTTCACCTAACCTAACGTAACCTAACCTAAGCTGACCTATTCTAACGTAACCTAACCTTACCTGACCTAACCTAACCTAACGTAACCTAACCTAACCTAACATAACCCAACGTAACCTAACCTAACCTAACGTAACCTAACCTAACCTAACCCAACCTAACCCAACCCAACCCAACAACACCCAACCCAACCTAACCTAACCTAACCTAACCTTACCTAACCTAACCAAATTATCCTTACCTAACCTAACCTAACCTAACCTAACGTAACCTAACCTAACCTAACGTAACCTAACCTAACCTAACGTAACCTAACCTAACCTAACCTAACCTAACCTAACCCAACCTAACCTAACCTAACCTAACCCAACTCAACCCAACATTACCTAATCTAACCTAACCTAACCTAACCTAACCTAACCAAACCTAACCTAACCTAACCTAACCTAACCTAACGACGGTTGCAAGCGCTTTCACATTAGATAACGCAGTTCCCCACTTTTAATGGTGAAAAACACTGCATCTCACTAATTGACATTGTTTAATGCGGTTTTACGACGGTTCATATCTTAACCTAACCTAACATTCGCACTTGTAACTAAAAACGCTCTATTACACTGTTTTGTTCACAATTACGATATTTGCATAACCTCACAGTTTTTCACCAACTTATTGCAGTACAGAACGCTGTATCTCGCTAAATGGCATTGTTCTTTAAGGTTTCACGATGCTTGCATGCGCTTTAACGAGAATATCACAATATAGCAGTTTCGCACTTGTAACGGTAGAACACGCAGTATTTGGCTTGTTCATGCCGTTTTGTGTGCTTTCACAACATTTCACCTATCGCAGTTTAATACTCGCTATAAAACAATATCTCGTTAGATGACGTCGTTTTTGGTAGTTTCACGACGCTACCTAGCTTAAACTAACCTAACCTAACCTAACCTTCGCACTTCTATCGTTAGAAAACGTTTTACTCGCAACTTTACAATGTTTTCTACAAGATTACGACGGTTTCATGCGCTTTCACATTAGATATCGTAGTTCCCGACTTGTAATGTTGAAAAACACTACATCTCACTAAGTGACATTGTTTAATGCGGTTTTACGACGGTTGATATATCAACCTAACCTAACATTCGCACTTGTATCTAAAGACGCTCAATTACACTGTTTCGTTCACAATTACGATATTTGCTTGACCTCACCGTTTCTCACCAACTTATTACAGTACAGAACGCTGTATCTCGCTAAATGACATCGTTCTTTAAGGTTTCACGATACTTGCATGCGCTTTACCGAGAATATCACAATATAGCAGTTTCGCACTTGTAACGGTAGAACACGCAGTATTTGGCTTGTTCATGCCGTTTTGTGTGCTTTCACAACATTTCACCTATCGCAGTTTAATACTCGCAATAAAACAACACTATCTCGTTAGATGACGTCGTTTTTGGTGGTTTCACGACGCTACGTAGCTTAAACTAACATAACTCAACCTAACATAACCTTCGCACTTTTATCGTTAGAAAACGTTTTACTCGCTACTTTACATTGCTTTCTACAACATTACGACGGTTTCAAGCGCTTTCACATTAGATATCGCAGTTCCCAACTTGTAAAGATGAAAAACACTGCATCTCACTAAGTGGCATTGTTTAATGCGGTTTTACGACGGTTCATACCTTGACCTAACGTAACCTAACCTAACCTAACCCAACCTAACCTAACATAACCTAACCTAACCTAACCTAACCAAACCTAACCTAACGTAACCTAACCTAACCTAACCTAACCAAACCTAACCTAACGACGTTTGCAAGCGCTTTCACATTAGATATCGCAGTTCCCGACTTGTAATGGTGAAAAACACTGCATCTCACTAAGTGACATTGTTTAATGCGGTTTTACGACGGTTCATATCTTAACCTAACCTAACATTCGTACTTGTATTGAAAAACGCTCTATTACACTGTTTCGTTCACAATTACGATATTTGCATAACCTCACAGTTTTTCACCAACTTATTGCAGTACAGAACGCTGTATCTCGCTAAATGGCATTGTTCTTTAAGGTTTCACGATGCTTGCATGCGCTTTAACGAGAATATCACAATATAGCAGTTTCGCACTTGTAACGGTAGAACACGCAGTATTTGGCTTGTTCATGCCGTTTTGTGTGCTTTCACAACATTTCACCTATCGCAGTTTAATACTCGCTATAAAACAACACTATCTCGTTAGATGACGTCGTTTTTGGTAGTTTCACGACGCTACCTAGCTTAAACTAACCTAACCTAACCTAACCTTCGCACTTCTATCGTTAGAAAACGTTTTACTCGCAACTTTACAATGTTTTCTACAAGATTACGACGGTTTCATGCGCTTTCACATTAGATATCGTAGTTCCCGACTTGTAATGTTGAAAAACACTACATCTCACTAAGTGACATTGTTTAATGCGGTTTTACGACGGTTGATATATCAACCTAACCTAACATTCGCACTTGTATCTAAAGACGCTCAATTACACTGTTTCGTTCACAATTACGATATTTGCTTGACCTCACCGTTTCTCACCAACCTATTACAGTACAGAACGCTGTATCTCGCTAAATGACATCGTTCTTTAAGGTTTCACGATACTTGCATGCGCTTTACCGAGAATATCACAATATAGCAGTTTCGCACTTGTAACGGTAGAACACGCAGTATTTGGCTTGTTCATGCCGTTTTGTGTGCTTTCACAACATTTCACCTATCGCAGTTTAATACTCGCAATAAAACAACACTATCTCGTTAGATGACGTCGTTTTTGGTGGTTTCACGACGCTACGTAGCTCAAACTAACATAACTCAACCTAACATAACCTTCGCACTTCTATCGTTAGAAAATGTTTTACTCGCTACTTTACATTGCTTTCTACAACATTACGACGGTTTCAAGCGCTTTCACATTAGATATCGCAGTTCCCAACTTGTAAAGGTGAAAAACACTGCATCTCACTAAGTGACATTGTTTAATGCGGTTTTACGACGGTTCATACCTTGACCTAACGTAACCTAACCTAACCTAACCCAACCTAACCTAACATAACCTAACCTAACCTAACCAAACTTAACCTAACGTAACCTAACCTAACCTAACCTAACCTAACCTAACCTAACGACGTTTGCAAGCGCTTTCACATTAGATATCGCAGTTCCCGACTTGTAATGGTGAAAAACACTGCATCTCACTAAGTGACATTGTTTAATGCGGTTTTACGACGGTTCATATCTTAACCTAACCTAACATTCGTACTTGTATTGAAAAACGCTCTATTACACTGTTTCGTTCACAATTACGATATTTGCATAACCTCACAGTTTTTCACCAACTTATTGCAGTACAGAACGCTGTATCTCGCTAAATGACATCGTTCTTTAAGGTTTCACGATGCTTGCATGCGCTTTAACGAGAATATCACATTATAGCAGTTTCGCACTTGTAACGGTACAACACGCAGTATCTGGCTTGTTCAAGCCGTTTTGTGTACTTTCACAACATTTCACCTATTGCAGTTTCGTACATGCAATAAAACAACCCTATCTCGTTAGATGACGTCCTTTTTGGTGGTCTCACGACGCTACATAGCTTAAACTAACATAACTCAAGCTAACCTTCGCACTTCTATCGTTAGAAAACGTTTTACTCGCAACTTTACAATGTTTTCTACAAGATTACGACGGTTTCATGCGCTTTCACATTATATATCGTAGTTCCCGACTTGTAATGTTGAAAAACACTACATCTCACTAAGTGACATTGTTTAATGCGGTTTTACGACGGTTGATATATCAACCTAACCTAACATTCGCACTTGTATCTAAAGACGCTCAATTACACTGTTTCGTTCACAATTACGATATTTGCTTGACCTCACAGTTTCTCACCAACTTATTACAGTACAGAACGCTGTATCTCGCTAAATGACATCGTTCTTTAAGGTTTCACGATACTTGCATGCGCTTTACCGAGAATGTCACAACATAGCAGTTTCGCACTTGTAACGGTACAACACGCAGTATTTGGCTTGTTCATGCCGTTTTGTGTGCTTTCACAACATTTCACCTATCGCAGTTTCGTACTCGCAATAAAACAACACTATCTCGTTAGATGACATCGTTTTTGGTGGTTTCACGACGCTACCTAGCTCAAACTAACCGAACCTTCGCATTTCTATCGTTAGAAAACGTTTTATTCGCTACTTTACAATGTTTTCTACAAGATTACGACGGTTTCATGCGCTTTCACATTAGATATCGCAGTTCCCGACTTGTAATGGTGAAAAACACAGCATCTCACTAAGTGACATTGTTTAATGCGGTTTTAGCGCGGTTCATATCTTAACCTAACCTAACCTTACCTAACCCAACCTAACCTAACCTAACCTAACCAAACCTTACCTTACCTAACCTAACCTAACCTAACCTAACCTAACCAAACCTAACCTGACCTAACCTAACGTAACCTAACCTAACCCAACCTAACCAAACCTAACCTAACCTAACGACGTTTGCAAGCGCTTTCACATTAGATATCGCAGTTCCCGACTTGTAATGGTGAAAAACACTGCATCTCACTAAGTGACATTGTTTAATGCGGTTTTACGACGGTTCATATCTTAACCTAACCTAACATTCGCACTTGTATTAAAAACGCTCTATTACACTGTTTCGTTCACAATTAGGACATTTGCATAACCTCACAGTTTTTCACCAACTTATTGCAGTACAGAACGCTGTATCTCGCTAAATGACATCGTTCTTTAAGGTTTCACGATGCTTGCATGCGCTTTACGAGAATATCACAACATAGCAGTTTCGCACTTGTAACGGTACAACACGCAGTATTTGGCTTGTTCATGCCGTTTTGTGTGCTTTCACAACATTTCACCTATCGCAGTTTCGTACTCGCAATAAAACAACACTATCTCGTTAGATGACGTCGTTTTTGGTAGTTTCACGACGCTACCTAGCTTAAACTAACCTAACCTAACCTAACCTTCGCACTTCTATCGTTAGAAAACGTTTTACTCGCTACTTTACATTGCTTTCTGGAACAGTACGACGGTTTCAAGCGCTTTCACATTAGATATCGCAGTTCCCAACTTGTAAAGGTGAAAAACACTGCATCTCACTAAGTGACATTGTTTAATGCGGTTTTACGACGGTTCATACCTTAACCTAACGTAACCTAACCTAACCTAACCCAGCCTAACCTAACATAACCTAACCTAACCAAACCTAACCTAACGTAACCTAACCTAACCTAACCTAACCTAACGACGTTTTCAAGCGCTTTCACATTAGATATCGTAGTTCCCGACTTGTAATGTTGAAAAACACTACATCTCACTAAGTGACATTGTTTAATGCGGTTTTACGACGGTTGATATCTCAACCTAACCTAACATTCGCACTTGTATCTAAATACGCTCAATTACACTGTTTCGTTCACAGTTACGATATTTGCTTGACCTCACAGTTTCTCACCAACTTATTACAGTACAGAACGCTGTATCTCGCTAAATGACATCGTTCTTTAAGGTTTCAAGACACTTGCATGCGCTTTAACGAGAATATCACAATAAAGCAGTTTCGCACTTGTAACGGCACAAGACGCAGTATCTGGCTAGTTCATGCCATTTTGTGTGCTTTCCCAATATTTCACCTATCGCAGTTTCGTACTCGCAATAAAACAACACTATCTCGTTAGATGACATCGTTTTTGGTGGTTTCACGACGCTACCTAGCTCAAACTAACCGAACCTTCGCACTTCTATCGTTAGAAAACGTTTTATTCGCTACTTTACAATGTTTTCTACAAGATTACGACGGTTTCATGCGCTTTCACATTAGATATCGCAGTTCCCGACTCTTAATGGTGAAAAACACAGCATCTCACTAAGTGACATTGTTTAATGCGGTTTTAGCGCGGTTCATATCTTAACCTAACCTAACCTAACCAAACCTTACCTAACATACCCTAACCTAACTTAACCTAACCTAACCTAACCAAACCTAACCTAACCTAACCTAACCTAACCTAACGACGTTTTCAAGCGCTTTCACATTAGATATCGCAGTTCCCGACTTGTAATGGTGAAAAACACTGCATCTCACTAAGTGACATTGTTTAATGCGGTTTTACGACGGTTCATATCTTAACCTAACCTAACATTCGCACTTGTATCTAAAGACGCTCAATTACACTGTTTCGTTCACAATTACGATATTTGCTTGACCTCACCGTTTCTCACCAACCTATTACAGTACAGAACGCTGTATCTCGCTAAATGACATCGTTCTTTAAGGTTTCACGATACTTGCATGCGCTTTACCGAGAATATCACAATATAGCAGTTTCGCACTTGTAACGGTAGAACACGCAGTATTTGGCTTGTTCATGCCGTTTTGTGTGCTTTCACAACATTTCACCTATCGCAGTTTAATACTCGCAATAAAACAACACTATCTCGTTAGATGACGTCGTTTTTGGTGGTTTCACGACGCTACGTAGCTCAAACTAACATAACTCAACCTAACATAACCTTCGCACTTCTATCGTTAGAAAATGTTTTACTCGCTACTTTATATTGCTTTCTACAACATTACGACGGTTTCAAGCGCTTTCACATTAGATATCGCAGTTCCCAACTTGTAAAGGTGAAAAACACTGCATCTCACTAAGTGACATTGTTTAATGCGGTTTTACGACGATTCATACCTTGACCTAACGTAACCTAACCTAACCTAACCCAACCTAACCTAACATAACCTAACCTAACCTAACCTAACCTAACCAAACTTAACCTAACGTAACCTAACCTAACCTAACCTAACCTAACCTAACCTAACGACGTTTGCAAGCGCTTTCACATTAGATATCGCAGTTCCCGACTTGTAATGGTGAAAAACACTGCATCTCACTAAGTGACATTGTTTAATGCGGTTTTACGACGGTTCATATCTTAACCTAACATTCGTACTTGTATTGAAAAACGCTCTATTACACTGTTTCGTTCACAATTACGATATTTGCATAACCTCACAGTTTTTCACCAACTTATTGCAGTACAGAACGCTGTATCTCGCTAAATGACATCGTTCTTTAAGGTTTCACGATGCTTGCATGCGCTTTAACGAGAATATCACATTATAGCAGTTTCGCACTTGTAACGGTACAACACGCAGTATCTGGCTTGTTCAAGCCGTTTTGTGTACTTTCACAACATTTCACCTATTGCAGTTTCGTACATGCAATAAAACAACCCTATCTCGTTAGATGACGTCCTTTTTGGTGGTCTCACGACGCTACATAGCTTAAACTAACATAACTCAAGCTAACCTTCGCACTTCTATCGTTAGAAAACGTTTTACTCGCAACTTTACAATGTTTTCTACAAGATTACGACGGTTTCATGCGCTTTCACATTATATATCGTAGTTCCCGACTTGTAATGGTGAAAAACACTGCATCTCACTAAGTGACATTGTTTAATGCGGTTTTACGACGGTTCATATCTTAACCTAACCTAACATTCGCACTTGTATTAAAAACGCTCTATTACACTGTTTCGTTCACAATTAGGATATTTGCATAACCTCACAGTTTTTCACCAACTTATTGCAGTACAGAACGCTGTATCTCGCTAAATGACATCGTTCTTTAAGGTTTCACGATGCTTGCATGCGCTTTACGAGAATATCACAACATAGCAGTTTCGCACTTGTAACGGTACAACACGCAGTATTTGGCTTGTTCATGCCGTTTTGTGTGCTTTCACAACATTTCACCTATCGCAGTTTCGTACTCGCAATAAAACAACACTATCTCGTTAGATGACGTCGTTTTTGGTAGTTTCACGACGCTACCTAGCTTAAACTAACCTAACCTAACCTAACCTTCGCACTTCTATCGTTAGAAAACGTTTTACTCGCTACTTTACATTGCTTTCTGGAACAGTACGACGGTTTCAAGCGCTTTCACATTAGATATCGCAGTTCCCAACTTGTAAAGGTGAAAAACACTGCATCTCACTAAGTGACATTGTTTAATGCGGTTTTACGACGGTTCATACCTTAACCTAACGTAACCTAACCTAACCTAACCCAGCCTAACCTAACATAACCTAACCTAACCAAACCTAACCTAACGTAACCTAACCTAACCTAACCTAACCTAACGACGTTTTCAAGCGCTTTCACATTAGATATCGTAGTTCCCGACTTGTAATGTTGAAAAACACTACATCTCACTAAGTGACATTGTTTAATGCGGTTTTACGACGGTTGATATCTCAACCTAACCTAACATTCGCACTTGTATCTAAATACGCTCAATTACACTGTTTCGTTCACAGTTACGATATTTGCTTGACCTCACAGTTTCTCACCAACTTATTACAGTACAGAACGCTGTATCTCGCTAAATGACATCGTTCTTTAAGGTTTCAAGACACTTGCATGCGCTTTAACGAGAATATCACAATAAAGCAGTTTCGCACTTGTAACGGCACAAGACGCAGTATCTGGCTAGTTCATGCCATTTTGTGTGCTTTCCCAATATTTCACCTATCGCAGTTTCGTACTCGCAATAAAACAACACTATCTCGTTAGATGACATCGTTTTTGGTGGTTTCACGACGCTACCTAGCTCAAACTAACCGAACCTTCGCACTTCTATCGTTAGAAAACGTTTTATTCGCTACTTTACAATGTTTTCTACAAGATTACGACGGTTTCATGCGCTTTCACATTAGATATCGCAGTTCCCGACTCTTAATGGTGAAAAACACAGCATCTCACTAAGTGACATTGTTTAATGCGGTTTTAGCGCGGTTCATATCTTAACCTAACCTAACCTAACCAAACCTTACCTAACATACCCTAACCTAACTTAACCTAACCTAACCTAACCAAACCTAACCTAACCTAACCTAACCTAACCTAACGACGTTTTCAAGCGCTTTCACATTAGATATCGCAGTTCCCGACTTGTAATGGTGAAAAACACTGCATCTCACTAAGTGACATTGTTTAATGCGGTTTTACGACGGTTCATATCTTAACCTAACCTAACATTCGCACTTGTATTAAAAACGCTCTATTACACTGTTTCGTTCACAATTAGGATATTTACATAACCTCACAGTTTTTCACCAACTTATTGCAGTACAGAACGCTGTATCTCGCTAAATGACATCGTTCTTTAAGGTTTCACGATGCTTGCATGCGCTTCAACGAGAATATCACAACATAGCAGTTTCGCACTTGTAACGGTACAACACGCAGTATTTGGCTTGTTCATGCCGTTTTGTGTGCTTTCACAACATTTCACCTATCGCAGTTTCGTACTCGCAATAAAACAACACTATCTCGTTAGATGACGTTGTTTTTGGTAGTTTCACGACGCTACCTAGCTTAAACTAACATAACTCAACCTAACATAACCTTCGCACTTCTATCGTTAGAAAATGTTTTACTCGCTACTTTACATTGCTTTCTACAACATTACGACGGTTTCAAGCGCTTTCACATTAGATATCACAGTTCCCAACTTGTAAAGGTGAAAAACACTGCATCTCACTAAGTGACATTGTTTAATGCGGTTTTACGGCGGTTCATACCTTAACCTAACGTAACCTAACCTAACCTAACCTAACCTAACCAACCCAACCCAACCTAACCTAACCTAACCTAAACTAACCTAACCCAACCTAACCTAACCTAACCTAACCTAACCCAACCTAACCCAACCCAACCCAACCTAACCTAACCAAAGCTAACCTAACCTAACCTAACCAAACCTAACCTAACCTAACTTAACCTAACCTAACGTAACCTAACCTAACCTAACCTATTCTAACGTAACCTAACCTAACCTGACCTAACCTAACCTAACGTAACCTAACCTAACCTAACATAACCTAACGTAACCTAACCTAACCTAACAAATAAAACTTCTAGGCGCGTAAAACTTCAGACAACTAACATAAGAGACAAGGACGAGCGCAGGTCCTTACTGCGCTCGTCCTTGTCTCTTATGTTAGTTGTCTGAAGTTTTACGCGCCTAGAAGTTTTATATGGATTACCAACTAGCCCAATCCCACACTTTACCTAACCTAACGTAACCTAACCTAACCTAACCCAACCTAACCCAACCCAACCCAACTCAACAACACCCAACCCAACCTAACCTAACCTAACCTAACCTTACCTAACCTAACCAAATTATCCTAACCTAACCTAACCTAACGTAACCTAACCTAACGTAACCTAACCTAACCTAACCTAACCTAACCCAACCTAACCTAACCTAACCTAACCCAACTCAACCCAACCTAACCTAATCTAACCTAACCTAACCTAACCTAACCTAACCTAACCAAACCTAACCTAACCTAACCTAACCTAACCTAACGACGTTTGCAAGCGCTTTCACATTAGATATCGCAGTTCCCGACTTGTAATTGTGAAAAACACTGCATCTCACTAAGTGACATTGTTTAATGCGGTTTTACGACGGTTCATATCTTAACCTAACCTAACATTCGTACTTGTATTGAAAAACGCTCTATTACACTGTTCCGTTCACAATTACGATATTTGCATAACCTCACAGTTTTTCACCAACTTATTGCAGTACAGAACGCTGTATCTCGCTAAATGACATTGTTCTTTAAGGTTTCACGATGCTTGCAATCGCTTTAACGAGAATATCACAATATAGCAGTTTCGCACTTGTAACGGTAGAACACGCAGTATTTGGCTTGTTCATGCCGTTTTGTGTGCATTCACATTTCACCTATCGCAGTTTAATACTCGCGATAAAACAACACTATCTCGTTAGATGACGTCGTTTTTGGTAGTTTCACGACGCTACCTAGCTTAAACTAACCTAACCTAACCTAACCTTCACATTTCTATCGTTAGAAAACGTTTTACTCGCAACTTTACAAAGTTTTCTACAAAATTACGACGGTTTCATGCGCTTTCACATTAGATATCGCAGTTCCCAACTTGTAAAGATGAAAAACACTGCATCTCACTAAGTGACATTGTTTCATGCGGTTTTACGACGGTTCATACCTTAACCTAACGTAACCTAACCTAACCTAACCTAACCTTACCTAACCTAACCTAACCCAACCCAACCCAACCTAACCTAACCTAACCTAACCTAAACTAACCTAACCCAACCTAACCTAACCTAACCTTACCTAACCCAACCTAACCCAACCCAACCCAACCTAACCTAACCTAAGCTAACCTAACCTAACCTAACCAAACCTAACCTAACCTAACTTCACCTAACCTAACGTAACCTAACCTAAGCTGACCTATTCTAACGTAACCTAACCTTACCTGACCTAACCTAACCTAACGTAACCTAACCTAACCTAACATAACCCAACGTAACCTAACCTAACCTAACGTAACCTAACCTAACCTAACCCAACCTAACCCAACCCAACCCAACAACACCCAACCCAACCTAACCTAACCTAACCTAACCTTACCTAACCTAACCAAATTATCCTTACCTAACCTAACCTAACCTAACCTAACGTAACCTAACCTAACCTAACGTAACCTAACCTAACCTAACGTAACCTAACCTAACCTAACCTAACCTAACCTAACCCAACCTAACCTAACCTAACCTAACCCAACTCAACCCAACCTTACCTAATCTAACCTAACCTAACCTAACCTAACCTAACCTAACCAAACCTAACCTAACCTAACCTAACCTAACCTAACCTAACGACGGTTGCAAGCGCTTTCACATTAGATAACGCAGTTCCCCACTTTTAATGGTGAAAAACACTGCATCTCACTAATTGACATTGTTTAATGCGGTTTTACGACGGTTCATATCTTAACCTAACCTAACATTCGCACTTGTAACTAAAAACGCTCTATTACACTGTTTTGTTCACAATTACGATATTTGCATAACCTCACAGTTTTTCACCAACTTATTGCAGTACAGAACGCTGTATCTCGCTAAATGGCATTGTTCTTTAAGGTTTCACGATGCTTGCATGCGCTTTAACGAGAATATCACAATATAGCAGTTTCGCACTTGTAACGGTAGAACACGCAGTATTTGGCTTGTTCATGCCGTTTTGTGTGCTTTCACAACATTTCACCTATCGCAGTTTAATACTCGCTATAAAACAATATCTCGTTAGATGACGTCGTTTTTGGTAGTTTCACGACGCTACCTAGCTTAAACTAACCTAACCTAACCTAACCTTCGCACTTCTATCGTTAGAAAACGTTTTACTCGCAACTTTACAATGTTTTCTACAAGATTACGACGGTTTCATGCGCTTTCACATTAGATATCGTAGTTCCCGACTTGTAATGTTGAAAAACACTACATCTCACTAAGTGACATTGTTTAATGCGGTTTTACGACGGTTGATATATCAACCTAACCTAACATTCGCACTTGTATCTAAAGACGCTCAATTACACTGTTTCGTTCACAATTACGATATTTGCTTGACCTCACCGTTTCTCACCAACTTATTACAGTACAGAACGCTGTATCTCGCTAAATGACATCGTTCTTTAAGGTTTCACGATACTTGCATGCGCTTTACCGAGAATATCACAATATAGCAGTTTCGCACTTGTAACGGTAGAACACGCAGTATTTGGCTTGTTCATGCCGTTTTGTGTGCTTTCACAACATTTCACCTATCGCAGTTTAATACTCGCAATAAAACAACACTATCTCGTTAGATGACGTCGTTTTTGGTGGTTTCACGACGCTACGTAGCTTAAACTAACATAACTCAACCTAACATAACCTTCGCACTTTTATCGTTAGAAAACGTTTTACTCGCTACTTTACATTGCTTTCTACAACATTACGACGGTTTCAAGCGCTTTCACATTAGATATCGCAGTTCCCAACTTGTAAAGATGAAAAACACTGCATCTCACTAAGTGGCATTGTTTAATGCGGTTTTACGACGGTTCATACCTTGACCTAACGTAACCTAACCTAACCTAACCCAACCTAACCTAACATAACCTAACCTAACCTAACCTAACCTAACCAAACCTAACCTAACGTAACCTAACCTAACCTAACCTAACCAAACCTAACCTAACGACGTTTGCAAGCGCTTTCACATTAGATATCGCAGTTCCCGACTTGTAATGGTGAAAAACACTGCATCTCACTAAGTGACATTGTTTAATGCGGTTTTACGACGGTTCATATCTTAACCTAACCTAACATTCGTACTTGTATTGAAAAACGCTCTATTACACTGTTTCGTTCACAATTACGATATTTGCATAACCTCACAGTTTTTCACCAACTTATTGCAGTACAGAACGCTGTATCTCGCTAAATGGCATTGTTCTTTAAGGTTTCACGATGCTTGCATGCGCTTTAACGAGAATATCACAATATAGCAGTTTCGCACTTGTAACGGTAGAACACGCAGTATTTGGCTTGTTCATGCCGTTTTGTGTGCTTTCACAACATTTCACCTATCGCAGTTTAATACTCGCTATAAAACAACACTATCTCGTTAGATGACGTCGTTTTTGGTAGTTTCACGACGCTACCTAGCTTAAACTAACCTAACCTAACCTAACCTTCGCACTTCTATCGTTAGAAAACGTTTTACTCGCAACTTTACAATGTTTTCTACAAGATTACGACGGTTTCATGCGCTTTCACATTAGATATCGTAGTTCCCGACTTGTAATGTTGAAAAACACTACATCTCACTAAGTGACATTGTTTAATGCGGTTTTACGACGGTTGATATATCAACCTAACCTAACATTCGCACTTGTATCTAAAGACGCTCAATTACACTGTTTCGTTCACAATTACGATATTTGCTTGACCTCACCGTTTCTCACCAACCTATTACAGTACAGAACGCTGTATCTCGCTAAATGACATCGTTCTTTAAGGTTTCACGATACTTGCATGCGCTTTACCGAGAATATCACAATATAGCAGTTTCGCACTTGTAACGGTAGAACACGCAGTATTTGGCTTGTTCATGCCGTTTTGTGTGCTTTCACAACATTTCACCTATCGCAGTTTAATACTCGCAATAAAACAACACTATCTCGTTAGATGACGTCGTTTTTGGTGGTTTCACGACGCTACGTAGCTCAAACTAACATAACTCAACCTAACATAACCTTCGCACTTCTATCGTTAGAAAATGTTTTACTCGCTACTTTACATTGCTTTCTACAACATTACGACGGTTTCAAGCGCTTTCACATTAGATATCGCAGTTCCCAACTTGTAAAGGTGAAAAACACTGCATCTCACTAAGTGACATTGTTTAATGCGGTTTTACGACGATTCATACCTTGACCTAACGTAACCTAACCTAACCTAACCCAACCTAACCTAACATAACCTAACCTAACCTAACCTAACCTAACCAAACTTAACCTAACGTAACCTAACCTAACCTAACCTAACCTAACGACGTTTGCAAGCGCTTTCACATTAGATATCGCAGTTCCCGACTTGTAATGGTGAAAAACACTGCATCTCACTAAGTGACATTGTTTAATGCGGTTTTACGACGGTTCATATCTTAACCTAACCTAACATTCGTACTTGTATTGAAAAACGCTTTATTACACTGTTTCGTTCACAATTACAATATTTGCATAACCTCACAGTTTTTCACCAACTTATTGCAGTACAGAACGCTGTATCTCGCTAAATGACATCGTTCTTTAAGGTTTCACGATGCTTGCATGCGCTTTAACGAGAATATCACATTATAGCAGTTTCGCACTTGTAACGGTACAACACGCAGTATCTGGCTTGTTCAAGCCGTTTTGTGTACTTTCACAACATTTCACCTATTGCAGTTTCGTACATGCAATAAAACAACACTATCTCGTTAGATGACGTCCTTTTTGGTGGTCTCACGACGCTACATAGCTTAAACTAACATAACTCAAGCTAACCTTCGCACTTCTATCGTTAGAAAACGTTTTACTCGCAACTTTACAATATTTTCTACAAGATTACGACGGTTTCATGCGCTTTCACATTAGATATCGTAGTTCCCGACTTGTAATGTTGAAAAACACTACATCTCACTAAGTGACATTGTTTAATGCGGTTTTACGACGGTTGATATATCAACCTAACCTAACATTCGCACTTGTATCTAAAGACGCTCAATTACACTGTTTCGTTCACAATTACGATATTTGCTTGACCTCACCGTTTCTCACCAACCTATTACAGTACAGAACGCTGTATCTCGCTAAATGACATCGTTCTTTAAGGTTTCACGATACTTGCATGCGCTTTACCGAGAATATCACAATATAGCAGTTTCGCACTTGTAACGGTAGAACACGAAGTATTTGGCTTGTTCATGCCGTTTTGTGTGCTTTCACAACATTTCACCTATCGCAGTTTAATACTCGCAATAAAACAACACTATCTCGTTAGATGACGTCGTTTTTGGTGGTTTCACGACGCTACGTAGCTTAAACTAACATAACTCAACCTAACATAACCTTCGCACTTCTATCGTTAGAAAACGTTTTACTCGCTACTTTCCATTGCTTTCTACAACATTACGACGGTTTCAAGCGCTTTCACATTAGATATCGCAGTTCCCGACTTGTAATGGTGAAAAACACTGCATCTCACTAAGTGACATTGTTTATTGCGGTTTTACGACGGTTCATACCTTAACCTAACGTAACATTCGTACTTGTATTGAAAAACGCTCTATTACACTGTTTCGTTCACAATTACGATATTTGCATAACCTCACAGTTTTTCACCAACTTATTGCAGTACAGAACGCTGTATCTCGCTAAATGACATTGTTCTTTAAGGTTTCACGATGCTTGCATGCGCTTTAACGAGAATATCACAATATAGCAGTTTCGCACTTGTAACGGTAGAACACGCAGTATTTGGCTTGTTCATGCCGTTTTGTGTGCATTCACATTTCACCTATCGCAGTTTAATACTCGCAATAAAACAACACTATCTCGTTAGATGACGTCGTTTTTGGTAGTTTCACGACGCTACCTAGCTTAAACTAACCTAACCTAACCTAACCTTCGCATTTCTATCGTTAGAAAACGTTTTACTCGCAACTTTACAATGTTTTCTACAAGATTACGACGGTTTCATGCGCTTTCACATTAGATATCGTAGTTCCCGACTTGTAATGTTGAAAAACACTACATCTCACTAAGTGACATTGTTTAATGCGGTTTTACGACGGTTGATATATCAACCTAACCTAACATTCGCACTTGTATCTAAAGACGCTCAATTACACTGTTTCGTTCACAATTACGATATTTGCTTGACCTCACCGTTTCTCACCAACCTATTACAGTACAGAACGCTGTATCTCGCTAAATGACATCGTTCTTTAAGGTTTCACGATACTTGCATGCGCTTTACCGAGAATATCACAATATAGCAGTTTCGCACTTGTAACGGTAGAACACGCAGTATTTGGCTTGTTCATGCCGTTTTGTGTGCTTTCACAACATTTCACCTATCGCAGTTTAATACTCGCAATAAAACAACACTATCTCGTTAGATGACGTCGTTTTTGGTGGTTTCACGACGCTACGTAGCTTAAACTAACATAACTCAACCTAACATAACCTTCGCACTTCTATCGTTAGAAAACGTTTTACTCGCTACTTTACATTGCTTTCTACAACATTACGACGGTTTCAAGCGCTTTCACATTAGATATCGCAGTTCCCAACTTGTAAAGGTGAAAAACACTGCATCTCACTAAGTGACATTGTTTAATGCGGTTTTACGACGGTTCATACCTTGACCTAACGTAACCTAACCTAACCTAACCCAACCTAACCTAACATAACCTAACCTAACCTAACCTAACCTAACCAAACTTAACCTAACGTAACCTAACCTAACCTAACCTAACCTAACCTAACCTAACCTAACGACGTTTGCAAGCGCTTTCACATTAGATATCGCAGTTCCCGACTTGTAATGGTGAAAAACACTGCATCTCACTAAGTGACATTGTTTAATGCGGTTTTACGACGGTTCATATCTTAACCTAACCTAACATTCGTACTTGTATTGAAAAATGCTCTATTACACTGTTTCGTTCACAATTACGATATTTGCATAACCTCAGTTTTTCACCAACTTATTGCAGTACAGAACGCTGTATCTCGCTAAATGACATCGTTCTTTAAGGTTTCACGATGCTTGCATGCGCTTTAACGAGAATATCACATTATAGCAGTTTCGCACTTGTAACGGTACAACACGCAGTATCTGGCTTGTTCAAGCCGTTTTGTGTACTTTCACAACATTTCACCTATTGCAGTTTCGTACATGCAATAAAACAACACTATCTCGTTAGATGACGTCCTTTTTGGTGGTCTCACGACGCTACATAGCTTAAACTAACATAACTCAAGCTAACCTTCGCACTTCTATCGTTAGAAAACGTTTTACTCGCTACTTTACATTGCTTTCTACAACATTACGACGGTTTCAAGCGCTTTCACATTAGATATCGCAGTTCCCAACTTGTAAAGGTGAAAAACACTGCATCTCACTAAGTGACATTGTTTAATGCGGTTTTACGACGGTTCATACCTTGACCTAACGTAACCTAACCTAACCTAACCCAACCTAACCTAACATAACCTAACCTAACCTAACCAAACTTAACCTAACGTAACCTAACCTAACCTAACCTAACCTAACCTAACGACGTTTGCAAGCGCTTTCACATTAGATATCGCAGTTCCCGACTTGTAATGGTGAAAAACACTGCATCTCACTAAGTGACATTGTTTAATGCGGTTTTACGACGGTTCATATCTTAACCTAACCTAACATTCGTACTTGTATTGAAAAATGCTCTATTACACTGTTTCGTTCACAATTACGATATTTGCATAACCTCACAGTTTTTCACCAACTTATTGCAGTACAGAACGCTGTATCTCGCTAAATGACATCGTTCTTTAAGGTTTCACGATGCTTGCATGCGCTTTAACGAGAATATCACATTATAGCAGTTTCGCACTTGTAACGGTACAACACGCAGTATCTGGCTTGTTCAAGCCGTTTTGTGTACTTTCACATTTCACCTATTGCAGTTTCGTACATGCAATAAAACAACACTATCTCGTTAGATGACGTCCTTTTTGGTGATCTCACGACGCTACATAGCTTAAACTAACATAACTCAAGCTAACCTTCGCACTTCTATCGTTAGAAAACGTTTTACTCGCAACTTTACAATGTTTTCTACAAGATTACGACGGTTTCATGCGCTTTCACATTAGATATCGTAGTTCCCGACTTGTAATGTTGAAAAACACTACATCTCACTAAGTGACATTGTTTAATGCGGTTTTACGACGGTTGATATATCAACCTAACCTAACATTCGCACTTGTATCTAAAGACGCTCAATTACACTGTTTCGTTCACAATTACGATATTTGCTTGACCTCACAGTTTCTCACCAACTTATTACAGTACAGAACGCTGTATCTCGCTAAATGACATCGTTCTTTAAGGTTTCACGATACTTGCATGCGCTTTACCGAGAATGTCACAACATAGCAGTTTCGCACTTGTACAACACGCACAACACGCAGTATTTGGCTTGTTCATGCCGTTTTGTGTGCTTTCACAACATTTCACCTATCGCAGTTTCGTACTCGCAATAAAACAACACTATCTCGTTAGATGACATCGTTTTTGGTGGTTTCACGACGCTACCTAGCTCAAACTAACCGAACCTTCGCACTTCTATCGTTAGAAAACGTTTTATTCGCTACTTTACAATGTTTTCTACAAGATTACGACGGTTTCATGCGCTTTCACATTAGATATCGCAGTTCCCGACTTGTAATGGTGAAAAACACAGCATCTCACTAAGTGACATTGTTTAATGCGGTTTTAGCACGGTTCATATCTTAACCTAACCTAACCTTACCTAACCCAACCTAACCTAACCTAACCTAACCAAACCTTACCTAACCTAACCTAACCTAACCTAACCTAACCAAACCTAACCTGACCTAACCTAACGTAACCTAACCTAACCTAACCTAACCTAACCAAACCTAACCTAACCTAACGACGTTTGCAAGCGCTTTCACATTAGATATCGCAGTTCCCGACTTGTAATGGTGAAAAACACTGCATCTCACTAAGTGACATTGTTTAATGCGGTTTTACGACGGTTCATATCTTAACCTAACCTAACATTCGCACTTGTATTAAAAAACGCTCTATTACACTGTTTCGTTCACAATTAGGATATTTGCATAACCTCACAGTTTTTCACCAACTTATTGCAGTACAGAACGCTGTATCTCGCTAAATGACATCGTTCTTTAAGGTTTCACGATGCTTGCATGCGCTTTACGAGAATATCACAACATAGCAGTTTCGCACTTGTAACGGTACAACACGCAGTATTTGGCTTGTTCATGCCGTTTTGTGTGCTTTCACAACATTTCACCTATCGCAGTTTCGTACTCGCAATAAAACAACACTATCTCGTTAGATGACGTCGTTTTTGGTAGTTTCACGACGCTACCTAGCTTAAACTAACCTAACCTAACCTAACCTTCGCACTTCTATCGTTAGAAAACGTTTTACTCGCTACTTTACATTGCTTTCTGGAACAGTACGACGGTTTCAAGCGCTTTCACATTAGATATCGCAGTTCCCAACTTGTAAAGGTGAAAAACACTGCATCTCACTGACATTGTTTAATGCGGTTTTACGACGGTTCATACCTTAACCTAACGTAACCTAACCTAACCTAACCCAACCTAACCTAACATAACCTAACCTAACCAAACCTAACCTAACGTAACCTAACCTAACCTAACCTAACCTAACGACGTTTTCAAGCGCTTTCACATTAGATATCGTAGTTCCCGACTTGTAATGTTGAAAAACACTACATCTCACTAAGTGACATTGTTTAATGCGGTTTTACGACGGTTGATATCTCAACCTAACCTAACATTCGCACTTGTATCTAAATACGCTCAATTACACTGTTTCGTTCACAATTACGATATTTGCTTGACCTCACAGTTTCTCACCAACTTATTACAGTACAGAACGCTGTATCTCGCTAAATGACATCGTTCTTTAAGGTTTCACGATGCTTGCATGCGCTTTAACGAGAATATCACATTATAGCAGTTTCGCACTTGTAACGGTACAACACGCAGTATCTGGCTTGTTCAAGCCGTTTTGTGTACTTGCACAACATTTCACCTATTGCAGTTTCGTACATGCAATAAAACAACACTATCTCGTTAGATGACGTCCTTTTTGGTGGTCTCACGACGCTACATAGCTTAAACTAACATAACTCAAGCTAACCTTCGCACTTCTATCGTTAGAAAACGTTTTACTCGCAACTTTACAATATTTTCTACAAGATTACGACGGTTTCATGCGCTTTCACATTAGATATCGTAGTTCCCGACTTGTAATGTTGAAAAACACTACATCTCACTAAGTGACATTGTTTAATGCGGTTTTACGACGGTTGATATATCAACCTAACCTAACATTCGCACTTGTATCTAAAGACGCTCAATTACACTGTTTCGTTCACAATTACGATATTTGCTTGACCTCACCGTTTCTCACCAACCTATTACAGTACAGAACGCTGTATCTCGCTAAATGACATCGTTCTTTAAGGTTTCACGATACTTGCATGCGCTTTACCGAGAATATCACAATATAGCAGTTTCGCACTTGTAACGGTAGAACACGCAGTATTTGGCTTGTTCATGCCGTTTTGTGTGCTTTCACAACATTTCACCTATCGCAGTTTAATACTCGCAATAAAACAACACTATCTCGTTAGATGACGTCGTTTTTGGTGGTTTCACGACGCTACGTAGCTTAAACTAACATAACTCAACCTAACATAACCTTCGCACTTCTATCGTTAGAAAACGTTTTACTCGCTACTTTACATTGCTTTCTACAACATTACGACGGTTTCAAGCGCTTTCACATTAGATATCGCAGTTCCCAACTTGTAAAGGTGAAAAACACTGCATCTCACTAAGTGACATTGTTTAATGCGGTTTTACGACGGTTCATACCTTGACCTAACGTAACCTAACCTAACCTAACCCAACCTAACCTAACATAACCTAACCTAACCTAACCTAACCTAACCAAACTTAACCTAACGTAACCTAACCTAACCTAACCTAACCTAACCTAACCTAACCTAACGACGTTTGCAAGCGCTTTCACATTAGATATCGCAGTTCCCGACTTGTAATGGTGAAAAACACTGCATCTCACTAAGTGACATTGTTTAATGCGGTTTTACGACGGTTCATATCTTAACCTAACCTAACATTCGTACTTGTATTGAAAAATGCTCTATTACACTGTTTCGTTCACAATTACGATATTTGCATAACCTCAGTTTTTCACCAACTTATTGCAGTACAGAACGCTGTATCTCGCTAAATGACATCGTTCTTTAAGGTTTCACGATGCTTGCATGCGCTTTAACGAGAATATCACATTATAGCAGTTTCGCACTTGTAACGGTACAACACGCAGTATCTGGCTTGTTCAAGCCGTTTTGTGTACTTTCACAACATTTCACCTATTGCAGTTTCGTACATGCAATAAAACAACACTATCTCGTTAGATGACGTCCTTTTTGGTGGTCTCACGACGCTACATAGCTTAAACTAACATAACTCAAGCTAACCTTCGCACTTCTATCGTTAGAAAACGTTTTACTCGCTACTTTACATTGCTTTCTACAACATTACGACGGTTTCAAGCGCTTTCACATTAGATATCGCAGTTCCCAACTTGTAAAGGTGAAAAACACTGCATCTCACTAAGTGACATTGTTTAATGCGGTTTTACGACGGTTCATACCTTGACCTAACGTAACCTAACCTAACCTAACCCAACCTAACCTAACATAACCTAACCTAACCTAACCAAACTTAACCTAACGTAACCTAACCTAACCTAACCTAACCTAACCTAACGACGTTTGCAAGCGCTTTCACATTAGATATCGCAGTTCCCGACTTGTAATGGTGAAAAACACTGCATCTCACTAAGTGACATTGTTTAATGCGGTTTTACGACGGTTCATATCTTAACCTAACCTAACATTCGTACTTGTATTGAAAAATGCTCTATTACACTGTTTCGTTCACAATTACGATATTTGCATAACCTCACAGTTTTTCACCAACTTATTGCAGTACAGAACGCTGTATCTCGCTAAATGACATCGTTCTTTAAGGTTTCACGATGCTTGCATGCGCTTTAACGAGAATATCACATTATAGCAGTTTCGCACTTGTAACGGTACAACACGCAGTATCTGGCTTGTTCAAGCCGTTTTGTGTACTTTCACATTTCACCTATTGCAGTTTCGTACATGCAATAAAACAACACTATCTCGTTAGATGACGTCCTTTTTGGTGATCTCACGACGCTACATAGCTTAAACTAACATAACTCAAGCTAACCTTCGCACTTCTATCGTTAGAAAACGTTTTACTCGCAACTTTACAATGTTTTCTACAAGATTACGACGGTTTCATGCGCTTTCACATTAGATATCGTAGTTCCCGACTTGTAATGTTGAAAAACACTACATCTCACTAAGTGACATTGTTTAATGCGGTTTTACGACGGTTGATATATCAACCTAACCTAACATTCGCACTTGTATCTAAAGACGCTCAATTACACTGTTTCGTTCACAATTACGATATTTGCTTGACCTCACAGTTTCTCACCAACTTATTACAGTACAGAACGCTGTATCTCGCTAAATGACATCGTTCTTTAAGGTTTCACGATACTTGCATGCGCTTTACCGAGAATGTCACAACATAGCAGTTTCGCACTTGTACAACACGCACAACACGCAGTATTTGGCTTGTTCATGCCGTTTTGTGTGCTTTCACAACATTTCACCTATCGCAGTTTCGTACTCGCAATAAAACAACACTATCTCGTTAGATGACATCGTTTTTGGTGGTTTCACGACGCTACCTAGCTCAAACTAACCGAACCTTCGCACTTCTATCGTTAGAAAACGTTTTATTCGCTACTTTACAATGTTTTCTACAAGATTACGACGGTTTCATGCGCTTTCACATTAGATATCGCAGTTCCCGACTTGTAATGGTGAAAAACACAGCATCTCACTAAGTGACATTGTTTAATGCGGTTTTAGCACGGTTCATATCTTAACCTAACCTAACCTTACCTAACCCAACCTAACCTAACCTAACCTAACCAAACCTTACCTAACCTAACCTAACCTAACCTAACCTAACCAAACCTAACCTGACCTAACCTAACGTAACCTAACCTAACCTAACCTAACCTAACCAAACCTAACCTAACCTAACGACGTTTGCAAGCGCTTTCACATTAGATATCGCAGTTCCCGACTTGTAATGGTGAAAAACACTGCATCTCACTAAGTGACATTGTTTAATGCGGTTTTACGACGGTTCATATCTTAACCTAACCTAACATTCGCACTTGTATTAAAAAACGCTCTATTACACTGTTTCGTTCACAATTAGGATATTTGCATAACCTCACAGTTTTTCACCAACTTATTGCAGTACAGAACGCTGTATCTCGCTAAATGACATCGTTCTTTAAGGTTTCACGATGCTTGCATGCGCTTTACGAGAATATCACAACATAGCAGTTTCGCACTTGTAACGGTACAACACGCAGTATTTGGCTTGTTCATGCCGTTTTGTGTGCTTTCACAACATTTCACCTATCGCAGTTTCGTACTCGCAATAAAACAACACTATCTCGTTAGATGACGTCGTTTTTGGTAGTTTCACGACGCTACCTAGCTTAAACTAACCTAACCTAACCTAACCTTCGCACTTCTATCGTTAGAAAACGTTTTACTCGCTACTTTACATTGCTTTCTGGAACAGTACGACGGTTTCAAGCGCTTTCACATTAGATATCGCAGTTCCCAACTTGTAAAGGTGAAAAACACTGCATCTCACTGACATTGTTTAATGCGGTTTTACGACGGTTCATACCTTAACCTAACGTAACCTAACCTAACCTAACCCAACCTAACCTAACATAACCTAACCTAACCAAACCTAACCTAACGTAACCTAACCTAACCTAACCTAACCTAACGACGTTTTCAAGCGCTTTCACATTAGATATCGTAGTTCCCGACTTGTAATGTTGAAAAACACTACATCTCACTAAGTGACATTGTTTAATGCGGTTTTACGACGGTTGATATCTCAACCTAACCTAACATTCGCACTTGTATCTAAATACGCTCAATTACACTGTTTCGTTCACAATTACGATATTTGCTTGACCTCACAGTTTCTCACCAACTTATTACAGTACAGAACGCTGTATCTCGCTAAATGACATCGTTCTTTAAGGTTTCACGATGCTTGCATGCGCTTTAACGAGAATATCACATTATAGCAGTTTCGCACTTGTAACGGTACAACACGCAGTATCTGGCTTGTTCAAGCCGTTTTGTGTACTTGCACAACATTTCACCTATTGCAGTTTCGTACATGCAATAAAACAACACTATCTCGTTAGATGACGTCCTTTTTGGTGGTCTCACGACGCTACATAGCTTAAACTAACATAACTCAAGCTAACCTTCGCACTTCTATCGTTAGAAAACGTTTTACTCGCAACTTTACAATATTTTCTACAAGATTACGACGGTTTCATGCGCTTTCACATTAGATATCGTAGTTCCCGACTTGTAATGTTGAAAAACACTACATCTCACTAAGTGACATTGTTTAATGCGGTTTTACGACGGTTGATATATCAACCTAACCTAACATTCGCACTTGTATCTAAAGACGCTCAATTACACTGTTTCGTTCACAATTACGATATTTGCTTGACCTCACCGTTTCTCACCAACCTATTACAGTACAGAACGCTGTATCTCGCTAAATGACATCGTTCTTTAAGGTTTCACGATACTTGCATGCGCTTTACCGAGAATATCACAATATAGCAGTTTCGCACTTGTAACGGTAGAACACGCAGTATTTGGCTTGTTCATGCCGTTTTGTGTGCTTTCACAACATTTCACCTATCGCAGTTTAATACTCGCAATAAAACAACACTATCTCGTTAGATGACGTCGTTTTTGGTGGTTTCACGACGCTACGTAGCTTAAACTAACATAACTCAACCTAACATAACCTTCGCACTTCTATCGTTAGAAAACGTTTTACTCGCTACTTTACATTGCTTTCTACAACATTACGACGGTTTCAAGCGCTTTCACATTAGATATCGCAGTTCCCAACTTGTAAAGGTGAAAAACACTGCATCTCACTAAGTGACATTGTTTAATGCGGTTTTACGACGGTTCATACCTTGACCTAACGTAACCTAACCTAACCTAACCCAACCTAACCTAACATAACCTAACCTAACCTAACCTAACCTAACCAAACTTAACCTAACGTAACCTAACCTAACCTAACCTAACCTAACCTAACCTAACCTAACGACGTTTGCAAGCGCTTTCACATTAGATATCGCAGTTCCCGACTTGTAATGGTGAAAAACACTGCATCTCACTAAGTGACATTGTTTAATGCGGTTTTACGACGGTTCATATCTTAACCTAACCTAACATTCGTACTTGTATTGAAAAATGCTCTATTACACTGTTTCGTTCACAATTACGATATTTGCATAACCTCAGTTTTTCACCAACTTATTGCAGTACAGAACGCTGTATCTCGCTAAATGACATCGTTCTTTAAGGTTTCACGATGCTTGCATGCGCTTTAACGAGAATATCACATTATAGCAGTTTCGCACTTGTAACGGTACAACACGCAGTATCTGGCTTGTTCAAGCCGTTTTGTGTACTTTCACAACATTTCACCTATTGCAGTTTCGTACATGCAATAAAACAACACTATCTCGTTAGATGACGTCCTTTTTGGTGGTCTCACGACGCTACATAGCTTAAACTAACATAACTCAAGCTAACCTTCGCACTTCTATCGTTAGAAAACGTTTTACTCGCTACTTTACATTGCTTTCTACAACATTACGACGGTTTCAAGCGCTTTCACATTAGATATCGCAGTTCCCAACTTGTAAAGGTGAAAAACACTGCATCTCACTAAGTGACATTGTTTAATGCGGTTTTACGACGGTTCATACCTTGACCTAACGTAACCTAACCTAACCTAACCCAACCTAACCTAACATAACCTAACCTAACCTAACCAAACTTAACCTAACGTAACCTAACCTAACCTAACCTAACCTAACCTAACGACGTTTGCAAGCGCTTTCACATTAGATATCGCAGTTCCCGACTTGTAATGGTGAAAAACACTGCATCTCACTAAGTGACATTGTTTAATGCGGTTTTACGACGGTTCATATCTTAACCTAACCTAACATTCGTACTTGTATTGAAAAATGCTCTATTACACTGTTTCGTTCACAATTACGATATTTGCATAACCTCACAGTTTTTCACCAACTTATTGCAGTACAGAACGCTGTATCTCGCTAAATGACATCGTTCTTTAAGGTTTCACGATGCTTGCATGCGCTTTAACGAGAATATCACATTATAGCAGTTTCGCACTTGTAACGGTACAACACGCAGTATCTGGCTTGTTCAAGCCGTTTTGTGTACTTTCACATTTCACCTATTGCAGTTTCGTACATGCAATAAAACAACACTATCTCGTTAGATGACGTCCTTTTTGGTGATCTCACGACGCTACATAGCTTAAACTAACATAACTCAAGCTAACCTTCGCACTTCTATCGTTAGAAAACGTTTTACTCGCAACTTTACAATGTTTTCTACAAGATTACGACGGTTTCATGCGCTTTCACATTAGATATCGTAGTTCCCGACTTGTAATGTTGAAAAACACTACATCTCACTAAGTGACATTGTTTAATGCGGTTTTACGACGGTTGATATATCAACCTAACCTAACATTCGCACTTGTATCTAAAGACGCTCAATTACACTGTTTCGTTCACAATTACGATATTTGCTTGACCTCACAGTTTCTCACCAACTTATTACAGTACAGAACGCTGTATCTCGCTAAATGACATCGTTCTTTAAGGTTTCACGATACTTGCATGCGCTTTACCGAGAATGTCACAACATAGCAGTTTCGCACTTGTACAACACGCACAACACGCAGTATTTGGCTTGTTCATGCCGTTTTGTGTGCTTTCACAACATTTCACCTATCGCAGTTTCGTACTCGCAATAAAACAACACTATCTCGTTAGATGACATCGTTTTTGGTGGTTTCACGACGCTACCTAGCTCAAACTAACCGAACCTTCGCACTTCTATCGTTAGAAAACGTTTTATTCGCTACTTTACAATGTTTTCTACAAGATTACGACGGTTTCATGCGCTTTCACATTAGATATCGCAGTTCCCGACTTGTAATGGTGAAAAACACAGCATCTCACTAAGTGACATTGTTTAATGCGGTTTTAGCACGGTTCATATCTTAACCTAACCTAACCTTACCTAACCCAACCTAACCTAACCTAACCTAACCAAACCTTACCTAACCTAACCTAACCTAACCTAACCTAACCAAACCTAACCTGACCTAACCTAACGTAACCTAACCTAACCTAACCTAACCTAACCAAACCTAACCTAACCTAACGACGTTTGCAAGCGCTTTCACATTAGATATCGCAGTTCCCGACTTGTAATGGTGAAAAACACTGCATCTCACTAAGTGACATTGTTTAATGCGGTTTTACGACGGTTCATATCTTAACCTAACCTAACATTCGCACTTGTATTAAAAAACGCTCTATTACACTGTTTCGTTCACAATTAGGATATTTGCATAACCTCACAGTTTTTCACCAACTTATTGCAGTACAGAACGCTGTATCTCGCTAAATGACATCGTTCTTTAAGGTTTCACGATGCTTGCATGCGCTTTACGAGAATATCACAACATAGCAGTTTCGCACTTGTAACGGTACAACACGCAGTATTTGGCTTGTTCATGCCGTTTTGTGTGCTTTCACAACATTTCACCTATCGCAGTTTCGTACTCGCAATAAAACAACACTATCTCGTTAGATGACGTCGTTTTTGGTAGTTTCACGACGCTACCTAGCTTAAACTAACCTAACCTAACCTAACCTTCGCACTTCTATCGTTAGAAAACGTTTTACTCGCTACTTTACATTGCTTTCTGGAACAGTACGACGGTTTCAAGCGCTTTCACATTAGATATCGCAGTTCCCAACTTGTAAAGGTGAAAAACACTGCATCTCACTGACATTGTTTAATGCGGTTTTACGACGGTTCATACCTTAACCTAACGTAACCTAACCTAACCTAACCCAACCTAACCTAACATAACCTAACCTAACCAAACCTAACCTAACGTAACCTAACCTAACCTAACCTAACCTAACGACGTTTTCAAGCGCTTTCACATTAGATATCGTAGTTCCCGACTTGTAATGTTGAAAAACACTACATCTCACTAAGTGACATTGTTTAATGCGGTTTTACGACGGTTGATATCTCAACCTAACCTAACATTCGCACTTGTATCTAAATACGCTCAATTACACTGTTTCGTTCACAATTACGATATTTGCTTGACCTCACAGTTTCTCACCAACTTATTACAGTACAGAACGCTGTATCTCGCTAAATGACATCGTTCTTTAAGGTTTCACGATGCTTGCATGCGCTTTAACGAGAATATCACATTATAGCAGTTTCGCACTTGTAACGGTACAACACGCAGTATCTGGCTTGTTCAAGCCGTATTGTGTACTTGCACAACATTTCACCTATTGCAGTTTCGTACATGCAATAAAACAACACTATCTCGTTAGATGACGTCCTTTTTGGTGGTCTCACGACGCTACATAGCTTAAACTAACATAACTCAAGCTAACCTTCGCACTTCTATCGTTAGAAAACGTTTTACTCGCAACTTTACAATATTTTCTACAAGATTACGACGGTTTCATGCGCTTTCACATTAGATATCGTAGTTCCCGACTTGTAATGTTGAAAAACACTACATCTCACTAAGTGACATTGTTTAATGCGGTTTTACGACGGTTGATATATCAACCTAACCTAACATTCGCACTTGTATCTAAAGACGCTCAATTACACTGTTTCGTTCACAATTACGATATTTGCTTGACCTCACCGTTTCTCACCAACCTATTACAGTACAGAACGCTGTATCTCGCTAAATGACATCGTTCTTTAAGGTTTCACGATACTTGCATGCGCTTTACCGAGAATATCACAATATAGCAGTTTCGCACTTGTAACGGTAGAACACGAAGTATTTGGCTTGTTCATGCCGTTTTGTGTGCTTTCACAACATTTCACCTATCGCAGTTTAATACTCGCAATAAAACAACACTATCTCGTTAGATGACGTCGTTTTTGGTGGTTTCACGACGCTACGTAGCTTAAACTAACATAACTCAACCTAACATAACCTTCGCACTTCTATCGTTAGAAAACGTTTTACTCGCTACTTTCCATTGCTTTCTACAACATTACGACGGTTTCAAGCGCTTTCACATTAGATATCGCAGTTCCCGACTTGTAATGGTGAAAAACACTGCATCTCACTAAGTGACATTGTTTATTGCGGTTTTACGACGGTTCATACCTTAACCTAACGTAACATTCGTACTTGTATTGAAAAACGCTCTATTACACTGTTTCGTTCACAATTACGATATTTGCATAACCTCACAGTTTTTCACCAACTTATTGCAGTACAGAACGCTGTATCTCGCTAAATGACATTGTTCTTTAAGGTTTCACGATGCTTGCATGCGCTTTAACGAGAATATCACAATATAGCAGTTTCGCACTTGTAACGGTAGAACACGCAGTATTTGGCTTGTTCATGCCGTTTTGTGTGCATTCACATTTCACCTATCGCAGTTTAATACTCGCAATAAAACAACACTATCTCGTTAGATGACGTCGTTTTTGGTAGTTTCACGACGCTACCTAGCTTAAACTAACCTAACCTAACCTAACCTTCGCATTTCTATCGTTAGAAAACGTTTTACTCGCAACTTTACAATGTTTTCTACAAGATTACGACGGTTTCATGCGCTTTCACATTAGATATCGTAGTTCCCGACTTGTAATGTTGAAAAACACTACATCTCACTAAGTGACATTGTTTAATGCGGTTTTACGACGGTTGATATATCAACCTAACCTAACATTCGCACTTGTATCTAAAGACGCTCAATTACACTGTTTCGTTCACAATTACGATATTTGCTTGACCTCACCGTTTCTCACCAACCTATTACAGTACAGAACGCTGTATCTCGCTAAATGACATCGTTCTTTAAGGTTTCACGATACTTGCATGCGCTTTACCGAGAATATCACAATATAGCAGTTTCGCACTTGTAACGGTAGAACACGCAGTATTTGGCTTGTTCATGCCGTTTTGTGTGCTTTCACAACATTTCACCTATCGCAGTTTAATACTCGCAATAAAACAACACTATCTCGTTAGATGACGTCGTTTTTGGTGGTTTCACGACGCTACGTAGCTTAAACTAACATAACTCAACCTAACATAACCTTCGCACTTCTATCGTTAGAAAACGTTTTACTCGCTACTTTACATTGCTTTCTACAACATTACGACGGTTTCAAGCGCTTTCACATTAGATATCGCAGTTCCCAACTTGTAAAGGTGAAAAACACTGCATCTCACTAAGTGACATTGTTTAATGCGGTTTTACGACGGTTCATACCTTGACCTAACGTAACCTAACCTAACCTAACCCAACCTAACCTAACATAACCTAACCTAACCTAACCTAACCTAACCAAACTTAACCTGACGTAACCTAACCTAACCTAACCTAACCTAACCTAACCTAACGACGTTTGCAAGCGCTTTCACATTAGATATCGCAGTTCCCGACTTGTAATGGTGAAAAACACTGCATCTCACTAAGTGACATTGTTTAATGCGGTTTTACGACGGTTCATATCTTAACCTAACCTAACATTCGTACTTGTATTGAAAAATGCTCTATTACACTGTTTCGTTCACAATTACGATATTTGCATAACCTCACAGTTTTTCACCAACTTATTGCAGTACAGAACGCTGTATCTCGCTAAATGACATCGTTCTTTAAGGTTTCACGATGCTTGCATGCGCTTTAACGAGAATATCACATTATAGCAGTTTCGCACTTGTAACGGTACAACACGCAGTATCTGGCTTGTTCAAGCCGTTTTGTGTACTTTCACAACATTTCACCTATTGCAGTTTCGTACATGCAATAAAACAACACTATCTCGTTAGATGACGTCCTTTTTGGTGGTCTCACGACGCTACATAGCTTAAACTAACATAACTCAAGCTAACCTTCGCACTTCTATCGTTAGAAAACGTTTTACTCGCTACTTTACATTGCTTTCTACAACATTACGACGGTTTCAAGCGCTTTCACATTAGATATCGCAGTTCCCAACTTGTAAAGGTGAAAAACACTGCATCTCACTAAGTGACATTGTTTAATGCGGTTTTACGACGGTTCATACCTTGACCTAACGGAACCTAACCTAACCTAACCCAACCTAACCTAACATAACCTAACCTAACCTAACCAAACTTAACCTAACGTAACCTAACCTAACCTAACCTAACCTAACCTAACCTAACGACGTTTGCAAGCGCTTTCACATTAGATATCGCAGTTCCCGACTTGTAATGGTGAAAAACACTGCATCTCACTAAGTGACATTGTTTAATGCGGTTTTACGACGGTTCATATCTTAACCTAACCTAACATTCGTACTTGTATTGAAAAATGCTCTATTACACTGTTTCGTTCACAATTACGATATTTGCATAACCTCACAGTTTTTCACCAACTTATTGCAGTACAGAACGCTGTATCTCGCTAAATGACATCGTTCTTTAAGGTTTCACGATGCTTGCATGCGCTTTAACGAGAATATCACATTATAGCAGTTTCGCACTTGTAACGGTACAACACGCAGTATCTGGCTTGTTCAAGCCGTTTTGTGTACTTTCACATTTCACCTATTGCAGTTTCGTACATGCAATAAAACAACACTATCTCGTTAGATGACGTCCTTTTTGGTGATCTCACGACGCTACATAGCTTAAACTAACATAACTCAAGCTAACCTTCGCACTTCTATCGTTAGAAAACGTTTTACTCGCAACTTTACAATGTTTTCTACAAGATTACGACGGTTTCATGCGCTTTCACATTAGATATCGTAGTTCCCGACTTGTAATGTTGAAAAACACTACATCTCACTAAGTGACATTGTTTAATGCGGTTTTACGACGGTTGATATATCAACCTAACCTAACATTCGCACTTGTATCTAAAGACGCTCAATTACACTGTTTCGTTCACAATTACGATATTTGCTTGACCTCACAGTTTCTCACCAACTTATTACAGTACAGAACGCTGTATCTCGCTAAATGACATCGTTCTTTAAGGTTTCACGATACTTGCATGCGCTTTACCGAGAATGTCACAACATAGCAGTTTCGCACTTGTACAACACGCACAACACGCAGTATTTGGCTTGTTCATGCCGTTTTGTGTGCTTTCACAACATTTCACCTATCGCAGTTTCGTACTCGCAATAAAACAACACTATCTCGTTAGATGACATCGTTTTTGGTGGTTTCACGACGCTACCTAGCTCAAACTAACCGAACCTTCGCACTTCTATCGTTAGAAAACGTTTTATTCGCTACTTTACAATGTTTTCTACAAGATTACGACGGTTTCATGCGCTTTCACATTAGATATCGCAGTTCCCGACTTGTAATGGTGAAAAACACAGCATCTCACTAAGTGACATTGTTTAATGCGGTTTTAGCGCAGTTCATATCTTAACCTAACCTAACCTTACCTAACCCAACCTAACCTAACCTAACCTAACCAAACCTTACCTAACCTAACCTAACCTAACCTAACCTAACCAAACCTAACCTGACCTAACCTAACGTAACCTAACCTAACCTAACCTAACCAAACCTAACCTAACCTAACGACGTTTGCAAGCGCTTTCACATTAGATATCGCAGTTCCCGACTTGTAATGGTGAAAAACACTGCATCTCACTAAGTGACATTGTTTAATGCGGTTTTACGACGGTTCATATCTTAACCTAACCTAACATTCGCACTTGTATTAAAAAACGCTCTATTACACTGTTTCGTTCACAATTAGGATATTTGCATAACCTCACAGTTTTTCACCAACTTATTGCAGTACAGAACGCTGTATCTCGCTAAATGACATCGTTCTTTAAGGTTTCACGATGCTTGCATGCGCTTTACGAGAATATCACAACATAGCAGTTTCGCACTTGTAACGGTACAACACGCAGTATTTGGCTTGTTCATGCCGTTTTGTGTGCTTTCACAACATTTCACCTATCGCAGTTTCGTACTCGCAATAAAACAACACTATCTCGTTAGATGACGTCGTTTTTGGTAGTTTCACGACGCTACCTAGCTTAAACTAACCTAACCTAACCTAACCTTCGCACTTCTATCGTTAGAAAACGTTTTACTCGCTACTTTACATTGCTTTCTGGAACAGTACGACGGTTTCAAGCGCTTTCACATTAGATATCGCAGTTCCCAACTTGTAAAGGTGAAAAACACTGCATCTCACTGACATTGTTTAATGCGGTTTTACGACGGTTCATACCTTAACCTAACGTAACCTAACCTAACCTAACCCAACCTAACCTAACATAACCTAACCTAACCAAACCTAACCTAACGTAACCTAACCTAACCTAACCTAACCTAACGACGTTTTCAAGCGCTTTCACATTAGATATCGTAGTTCCCGACTTGTAATGTTGAAAAACACTACATCTCACTAAGTGACATTGTTTAATGCGGTTTTACGACGGTTGATATCTCAACCTAACCTAACATTCGCACTTGTATCTAAATACGCTCAATTACACTGTTTCGTTCACAATTACGATATTTGCTTGACCTCACAGTTTCTCACCAACTTATTACAGTACAGAACGCTGTATCTCGCTAAATGACATCGTTCTTTAAGGTTTCAAGACACTTGCATGCGCTTTAACGAGAATATCACAATAAAGCAGTTTCGCACTTGTAACGGCACAAGACGCAGTATCTGGCTAGTTCATGCCATTTTGTGTGCTTTCCCAATATTTCACCTATCGCAGTTTCGTACTCGCAATAAAACAACACTATCTCGTTAGATGACATCGTTTTTGGTGGTTTCACGACGCTACCTAGCTCAAACTAACCGAACCTTCGCACTTCTATCGTTAGAAAACGTTTTATTCGCTACTTTACAATGTTTTCTACAAGATTACGACGGTTTCATGCGCTTTCACATTAGATATCGCAGTTCCCGACTCTTAATGGTGAAAAACACAGCATCTCACTAAGTGACATTGTTTATTGCGGTTTTAGCGCGGTTCATATCTTAACCTAACCTAACCTTACCTAACCCAACCTAACCTAACCTAACCTAACCAAACCTTACCTAACATACCCTAACCTAACTTAACCTAACCTAACCTAACCAAACCTAACCTAACCTAACCTAACCTAACCTAACGACGTTTTCAAGCGCTTTCACATTAGATATCGCAGTTCCCGACTTGTAATGGTGAAAAACACTGCATCTCACTAAGTGACATTGTTTAATGCGGTTTTACGACGGTTCATATCTTAACCTAACCTAACATTCGCACTTGTATTAAAAACGCTCTATTACACTGTTTCGTTCACAATTAGGATATTTACATAACCTCACAGTTTTTCACCAACTTATTGCAGTACAGAACGCTGTATCTCGCTAAATGACATCGTTCTTTAAGGTTTCACGATGCTTGCATGCGCTTCAACGAGAATATCACAACATAGCAGTTTCGCACTTGTAACGGTACAACACGCAGTATTTGGCTTGTTCATGCCGTTTTGTGTGCTTTCACAACATTTCACCTATCGCAGTTTCGTACTCGCAATAAAACAACACTATCTCGTTAGATGACGTTGTTTTTGGTAGTTTCACGACGCTACCTAGCTTAAACTAACATAACTCAACCTAACATAACCTTCGCACTTCTATCGTTAGAAAACGTTTTACTCGCTACTTTACATTGCTTTCTGGAACAGTACGACGGTTTCAAGCGCTTTCACATTAGATATCGCAGTTCCCAACTTGTAAAGGTGAAAAACACTGCATCTCACTGACATTGTTTAATGCGGTTTTACGACGGTTCATACCTTAACCTAACGTAACCTAACCTAACCTAACCCAACCTAACCTAACATAACCTAACCTAACCAAACCTAACCTAACGTAACCTAACCTAACCTAACCTAACCTAACGACGTTTTCAAGCGCTTTCACATTAGATATCGTAGTTCCCGACTTGTAATGTTGAAAAACACTACATCTCACTAAGTGACATTGTTTAATGCGGTTTTACGACGGTTGATATCTCAACCTAACCTAACATTCGCACTTGTATCTAAATACGCTCAATCACACTGTTTCGTTCACAATTACGATATTTGCTTGACCTCACAGTTTCTCACCAACTTATTACAGTACAGAACGCTGTATCTCGCTAAATGACATCGTTCTTTAAGGTTTCAAGACACTTGCATGCGCTTTAACGAGAATATCACAATAAAGCAGTTTCGCACTTGTAACGGCACAAGACGCAGTATCTGGCTAGTTCATGCCATTTTGTGTGCTTTCCCAATATTTCACCTATCGCAGTTTCGTACTCGCAATAAAACAACACTATCTCGTTAGATGACATCGTTTTTGGTGGTTTCACGACGCTACCTAGCTCAAACTAACCGAACCTTCGCACTTCTATCGTTAGAAAACGTTTTATTCGCTACTTTACAATGTTTTCTACAAGATTACGACGGTTTCATGCGCTTTCACATTAGATATCGCAGTTCCCGACTCTTAATGGTGAAAAACACAGCATCTCACTAAGTGACATTGTTTATTGCGGTTTTAGCGCGGTTCATATCTTAACCTAACCTAACCTTACCTAACCCAACCTAACCTAACCTAACCTAACCAAACCTTACCTAACATACCCTAACCTAACTTAACCTAACCTAACCTAACCAAACCTAACCTAACCTAACCTAACCTAACCTAACGACGTTTTCAAGCGCTTTCACATTAGATATCGCAGTTCCCGACTTGTAATGGTGAAAAACACTGCATCTCACTAAGTGACATTGTTTAATGCGGTTTTACGACGGTTCATATCTTAACCTAACCTAACATTCGCACTTGTATTAAAAACGCTCTATTACACTGTTTCGTTCACAATTAGGATATTTACATAACCTCACAGTTTTTCACCAACTTATTGCAGTACAGAACGCTGTATCTCGCTAAATGACATCGTTCTTTAAGGTTTCACGATGCTTGCATGCGCTTCAACGAGAATATCACAACATAGCAGTTTCGCACTTGTAACGGTACAACACGCAGTATTTGGCTTGTTCATGCCGTTTTGTGTGCTTTCACAACATTTCACCTATCGCAGTTTCGTACTCGCAATAAAACAACACTATCTCGTTAGATGACGTTGTTTTTGGTAGTTTCACGACGCTACCTAGCTTAAACTAACATAACTCAACCTAACATAACCTTCGCACTTCTATCGTTAGAAAATGTTTTACTCGCTACTTTACATTGCTTTCTACAACATTACGACGGTTTCAAGCGCTTTCACATTAGATATCACAGTTCCCAACTTGTAAAGGTGAAAAACACTGCATCTCACTAAGTGACATTGTTTAATGCGGTTTTACGACAGTTCATACCTTAACCTAACGTAACCTAACCTAACCTAACCTAACCTAACCTAACCAACCCAACCCAACCTAACCTAACCTAACCTAAACTAACCTAACCCAACCTAACCTAACCTAACCTAACCCAACCTAACCCAACCCAACCCAACCTAACCTAACCAAAGCTAACCTAACCAAACCTAACCTAACCTAACTTAACCTAACCTAACGTAACCAAACCTAACCTAACCTATTCTAACGTAACCTAACCTAACCTGACCTAACCTAACCCAACCTAACCTAACCTAACCTAACCCAACTCAACCCAACCTAACCTAATCTAACCTAACCTAACCTAACCTAACCTAACCAAACCTAACCTAACCTAACCTAACCTAACCTAACGACGTTTGCAAGCGCTTTCACATTAGATATCGCAGTTCCCGACTTGTAATTGTGAAAAACACTGCATCTCACTAAGTGACATTGTTTAATGCGGTTTTACGACGGTTCATATCTTAACCTAACCTAACATTCGTACTTGTATTGAAAAACGCTCTATTACACTGTTTCGTTCCAAATTACGATATTTGCATAACCTCACAGTTTTTCACCAACTTATTGCAGTACAGAACGCTGTATCTCGCTAAATGACAGTGTTCTTTAAGGTTTCACGATGCTTGCATGCGCTTTAACGAGAATATCACAATATAGCAGTTTCGCACTTGTAACGGTAGAACACGCAGTATTTGGCTTGTTCATGCCGTTTTGTGTGCATTCACATTTCACCTATCGCAGTTTAATACTCGCAATAAAACAACACTATCTCGTTAGATGACGTCGTTTTTGGTAGTTTCACGACGCTACCTAGCTTAAACTAACCTAACCTAACCTAACCTTCGCATTTCTATCGTTAGAAATTGTTTTACTCGCAACTTTACAATGTTTTCTACAAGATTACGACGGTTTCATGCGCTTTCACATTAGATATCGCAGTTCCCAACTTGTAAAGATGAAAAACACTGCATCTCACTAAGTGACATTGTTTCATGCGGTTTTACGACGGTTCATACCTTAACCTAACGTAACCTAACCTAACCTAACCTAACCTAACCTTACCTAACCTAACCTAACCCAACCCAACCCAACCTAACCTAACCTAACCTAACCTAAACTAACCTAACCCAACCTAACCTAACCTAACCTAACCTAACCCAACCTAACCCAACCCAACCCAACCTAAGCTAACCTAACCTAACCTAACCAAACCTAACCTAACCTAACTTAACCTAACCTAACGTAACCTAACCTAACCTGACCTATTCTAACATAACCTAACCTTACCTGACCTAACCTAACCTAACGTAACCTAACCTAACCTAACATAACCCAACATAACCTAACCTAACCTAACGTAACCTAACCTAACCTAACCCAACCTAACCCAACCCAACCCAACAACACCCAACCCAACCTAACCTAACCTAACCTAACCTTACCTAACCTAACCAAATTATCCTTACCTAACCTAACCTAACCTAACGTAACCTAACCTAACCTAACCTAACGTAACCTAACCTAACCTAACGTAACCTAACCTAACCTAACCTAACCTAACCCAACCTAACCTAACCTAACCTAACCCAACTCAACTCAACCCAACCTAACCTAATCTAACCTAACCTAACCTAACCTAACCTAACCTAACCTAACCTAACCTAACCTAACCTAACGACGGTTGCAAGCGCTTTCACATTAGATAACGCAGTTCCCCACTTTTAATGGTGAAAAACACTGCATCTCACTAATTGACATTGTTTAATGCGGTTTTACGACGGTTCATATCTTAGCCTAACCTAACATTCGTACTTGTATTGAAAAACGCTCTATTACACTGTTTCGTTCACAATTACGATATTTGCATAACCTCACAGTTTTTCACCAACTTATTGCAGTACAGAACGCTGTATCTCGCTAAATGGCATTGTTCTTTAAGGTTTCACGATGCTTGCATGCGCTTTAACGAGAATATCACAATATAGCAGTTTCGCACTTGTAACGGTAGAACACGCAGTATTTGGCTTGTTCATGCCGTTTTGTGTGCTTTCACAACATTTCACCTATCGCAGTTTAATACTCGCTATAAAACAACACTATCTCGTTAGATGACGTCGTTTTTGGTAGTTTCACGACGCTACCTAGCTTAAACTAACCTAACCTAACCTAACCTTCGCACTTCTATCGTTAGAAAACGTTTTACTCGCAACTTTACAATGTTTTCTACAAGATTACGACGGTTTCATGCGCTTTCACATTAGATATCGTAGTTCCCGACTTGTAATGTTGAAAAATACTACATCTCACTAAGTGACATTGTTTAATGCGGTTTTACGACGGTTGATATATCAACCTAACCTAACATTCGCACTTGTATCTAAAGACGCTCAATTACACTGTTTCGTTCACAATTACGATATTTGCTTGACCTCACCGTTTCTCACCAACCTATTACAGTACAGAACGCTGTATCTCGCTAAATGACATCGTTCTTTAAGGTTTCACGATACTTGCATGCGCTTTACCGAGAATATCACAATATAGCAGTTTCGCACTTGTAACGGTAGAACACGCAGTATTTGGCTTGTTCATGCCGTTTTGTGTGCTTTCACAACATTTCACCTATCGCAGTTTAATACTCGCAATAAAACAACACTATCTCGTTAGATGACGTCGTTTTTGGTGGTTTCACGACGCTACGTAGCTTAAACTAACATAACTCAACCTAACATAACCTTCGCACTTCTATCGTTAGAAAACGTTTTACTCGCTACTTTACATTGCTTTCTACAACATTACGACGGTTTCAAGCGCTTTCACATTAGATATCGCAGTTCCCAACTTGTAAAGGTGAAAAACACTGCATCTCACTAAGTGACATTGTTTAATGCGGTTTTACGACGGTTCATACCTTGACCTAACGTAACCTAACCTAACCTAACCCAACCTAACCTAACATAACCTAACCTAACCTAACCTAACCTAACCAAACCTAACCTAACGTAACCTAATCTAACCTAACCTAACCTAACCTAACGACGTTTGCAAGCGCTTTCACATTAGATATCGCAGTTCCCGACTTGTAATGGTGAAAAACACTGCATCTCACTAAGTGACATTGTTTAATGCGGTTTTACGACGGTTCATATCTTAACCTAACCTAACATTCGTACTTGTATTGAAAAACGCTCTATTACACTGTTTCGTTCACAATTACGATATTTGCATAACCTCACAGTTTTTCACCAACTTATTGCAGTACAGAACGCTGTATCTCGCTAAATGACATCGTTCTTTAGGTTTCACGATGCTTGCATGCGCTTTAACGAGAATATCACATTATAGCAGTTTCGCACTTGTAACGGTACAACACGCAGTATCTGGCTTGTTCAAGCCGTTTTGTGTACTTTCACAACATTTCACCTATTGCAGTTTCGTACATGCAATAAAACAACACTATCTCGTTAGATGACGTCCTTTTTGGTGGTCTCACGACGCTACATAGCTTAAACTAACATAACTCAAGCTAACCTTCGCACTTCTATCGTTAGAAAACGTTTTACTCGCAACTTTACAATGTTTTCTACAAGATTACGACGGTTTCATGCGCTTTCACATTAGATATCGTAGTTCCCGACTTGTAATGTTGAAAAACACTACATCTCACTAAGTGACATTGTTTAATGCGGTTTTACGACGGTGTATATCTCAACCTAACCTAACATTCGCACTTGTATCTAAGTACGCTCAATTACACTGTTTCGTTCACAATTACGATATTTGCTTGACCTCACAGTTTCTCACCAACTTATTACAGTACAGAACGCTGTATCTCGCTAAATGACATCGTTCTTTAAGGTTTCACGATACTTGCATGCGCTTAAACGAGAATATCACAATAAAGCGGTTTCGCACTTGTAACGGCACAAGACGCAGTATCTGGCTAGTTCATGCCATTTTGTGTGCTTTCCCAATATTTCACCTATCGCAGTTTCGTACTCGCAATAAAACAACACTATCTCGTTAGATGACATCGTTTTTGGTGGCTTCACGACGCTACCTAGCTCAAACTAACCGAACCTTCGCACTTCTATCGTTAGAAAACGTTTTATTCGCTACTTTACAATGTTTTCTACAAGATTACGACGGTTTCATGCGCTTTCACATTAGATATCGCAGTTCCCGACTTGTAATGGTGAAAAACACAGCATCTCACTAAGTGACATTGTTTAATGCGGTTTTAGCGCGGTTCATATCTTAACCTAACCTAACCTTACCTAACCCAACCTAACCTAACCTAACCTAACCAAACCTTACCTAACATCCCTAACCTAACCTAACCTAACCTAACCAAACCTAACCTAACCTAACCTAACGTAACCTAACCTAACCTAACCTAACCTAACCTAACGACGTTTGCAAGCGCTTTCACATTAGATATCGCAGTTCCCGACTTGTAACGGTGAAAAGCACTGCATCTCACTAAGTGACATTGTTTAATGCGGTTTTACGACGGTTCATATCTTAACCTAACCTAACATTCGCACTTGCATTAAAAAACGCTCTATTACACTGTTTCGTTCACAATTAGGATATTTGCATAACCTCGCAGTTTTTCACCAACTTATTGCAGTACAGAACGCTGTATCTCGCTAAATGACATCGTTCTTTAGGTTTCACGATGCTTGCATGCGCTTTAACGAGAATATCACATTATAGCAGTTTCGCACTTGTAACGGTACAACACGCAGTATCTGGCTTGTTCAAGCCGTTTTGTGTACTTTCACAACAATTCACCTATTGCAGTTTCGTACATGCAATAAAACAACACTATCTCGTTAGATGACGTCCTTTTTGGTGGTCTCACGACGCTACATAGCTTAAACTAACATAACTCAAGCTAACCTTCGCACTTCTATCGTTAGAAAACGTTTTACTCGCAACTTTACAATGTTTTCTACAAGATTACGACGGTTTCATGCGCTTTCACATTAGATATCGTAGTTCCCGACTTGTAATGTTGAAAAACACTACATCTCACTAAGTGACATTGTTTAATGCTGTTTTACGACGGTGTATATCTCAACCTAACCTAACATTCGCACTTGTATCTAAGTACGCTCAATTACACTGTTTCGTTCACAATTACGATATTTGCTTGACCTCACAGTTTCTCACCAACTTATTACAGTACAGAACGCTGTATCTCGCTAAATGACATCGTTCTTTAAGGTTTCACGATACTTGCATGCGCTTAAACGAGAATATCACAATAAAGCAGTTTCGCACTTGTAACGGCACAAGACGCAGTATCTGGCTAGTTCATGCCATTTTGTGTGCTTTCCCAATATTTCACCTATCGCAGTTTCGTACTCGCAATAAAACAACACTATCTCGTTAGATGACATCGTTTTTGGTGGCTTCACGACGCTACCTAGCTCAAACTAACCGAACCTTCGCACTTCTATCGTTAGAAAACGTTTTATTCGCTACTTCACAATGTTTTCTACAAGATTACGACGGTTTCATGCGCTTTCACATTAGATATCGCAGTTCCCGACTTGTAATGGTGAAAAACACAGCATCTCACTAAGTGACATTGTTTAATGCGGTTTTAGCGCGGTTCATATCTTAACCTAACCTAACCTTACCTAACCCAACCTAACCTAACCTAACCTAACCAAACCTTACCTAACATCCCTAACCTAACCTAACCTAACCTAACCTAACCAAACCTAACCTAACCTAACCTAACGTAACCTAACCTAACCTAACCTAACCTAACCTAACGACGTTTGCAAGCGCTTTCACATTAGATATCGCAGTTCCCGACTTGTAACGGTGAAAAACACTGCATCTCACTAAGTGACATTGTTTATTGCGGTTTTACGACGGTTCCTATCTTAACCTAACCTAACATTCGCACTTGCATTAAAAAACGCTCTATTACACTGTTTCGTTCACAATTAGGATATTTGCATAACCTCACAGTTTTTCACCAACTTATTGCAGTACAGAACGCTGTATCTCGCTAAATGGCATTGTTCTTTAAGGTTTCACGATGCTTGCATGCGCTTTAACGAGAATATCACAATATAGCAGTTTCGCACTTGTAACGGTAGAACACGCAGTATTTGGCTTGTTCATGCCGTTTTGTGTGCTTTCACAACATTTCACCTATCGCAGTTTAATACTCGCTATAAAACAACACTATCTCGTTAGATGACGTCGTTTTTGGTAGTTTCACGACGCTACCTAGCTTAAACTAACCTAACCTAACCTAACCTTCGCACTTCTATCGTTAGAAAACGTTTTACTCGCAACTTTACAATGTTTTCTACAAGATTACGACGGTTTCATGCGCTTTCACATTAGATATCGTAGTTCCCGACTTGTAATGTTGAAAAACACTACATCTCACTAAGTGACATTGTTTAATGCGGTTTTACGACGGTTGATATATCAACCTAACCTAACATTCGCACTTGTATCTAAAGACGCTCAATTACACTGTTTCGTTCACAATTACGATATTTGCTTGACCTCACCGTTTCTCACCAACCTATTACAGTACAGAACGCTGTATCTCGCTAAATGACATCGTTCTTTAAGGTTTCACGATACTTGCATGCGCTTTACCGAGAATATCACAATATAGCAGTTTCGCACTTGTAACGGTAGAACACGCAGTATTTGGCTTGTTCATGCCGTTTTGTGTGCTTTCACAACATTTCACCTATCGCAGTTTAATACTCGCAATAAAACAACACTATCTCGTTAGATGACGTCGTTTTTGGTGGTTTCACGACGCTACGTAGCTTAAACTAACATAACTCAACCTAACATAACCTGCAGAAGCGTACGCATTTGGGCTGGTTGGTTCATGTTCACAGAAGTTAAAAAACAGCGCTAAAAAGACGGGACAAGAAAAAGAAAGGACAACAGGACAGGGCGCTGACTAGCAACCAAATATGTTTATTTCTTCAGTCAGCATACATATATACCACAGCACTATCGCAAAAAACAGCCTACGCAGCGGCATGTGAGCCTGCGCAGAGGCATTCCAACAAAAAATTAGTTTGACAGAAAATTGATTTCCTTCGGAAGGAGGGAAATGGAAGGGAGGCTAACACATGCCTCACCACTGTTATGAATGTGAAAAGCTTCCGAAATGAGACGTGCACGTTCATCGTGGTAGTATGATAAGAAAATGGTATCTTTAAAAGAAGGGTGGCAACCGCAGTTGTTACAGTGAAGGGAAAGCTGACTATCTGTAGCGCGATTATGAACTTTGTTTGAATGCTCGCGCAAGCGGTCATTAGCACAACGGCCCGTTTGCCCTATATAACACCGACCACAGGAAAGAGGAATCTTGTAGACCACGCCATGACGACATTTCACAAACTTGTGCCTGTGCTTCTTAGTACATCCTTTTTTGTACGGTGCCTCACGATTAACATGCTGGCATAAGCTGCCTAGCTTATTTTGGGCAGAAAATAGCAGCTTAATGCCTGCCCTGGCGACAACTTTTTTTAAATTGTGCGCTACCTTGTGCACATAGGGGATAACTGCTACGCTTTTTAGCCGGCTATTTTCAGACTGCACAGTGGCCAGGCGCTTGTCCTTACAGACTGCTACTAGGCTTTCAGCAATACTAGTCAAAAGCGTTGCAGGAAAACCTGCAAGCTTCAGGCGGTCAACTTGCGAAAAGAAACACTTTTCAACTTGGTGGTCACAGGACCTGTAGAGCGCCGCCTTCATGCAAGCTCTTGCAATGCCACGTTTAACAATTTTTGAGTGCGCCGAAGAAAAGGGAAGAAGGGCCTTTTTTGACCTGGGTGCGTAACCCCAACACACGTGGCTGTTTGAGAACGACAGTTCTAAGTCTAAAAAGCGTAGTTTGTTATTTGAAGGATGCTCAGTCTTCAATTCAAAAGAACTTAATTCTGCGCGGAACACGTCAATTATTTTAGAAGCAGCAGGCTGCGCGTCGGGTGGGTTAGTGCGGTAAAAAATTAAAAAATCATCCACGTAGCGCATCACTTTTACCGTGCTCGTCTGATCTAGCTTGCTCTCTAGATTGCGGTCAAAGCTAGCCAATAAAAGGTCACTCAGAATGGGGGCGATGCAAGACCCTATGCACACTCCTTTACGTTGTATAAAAAGCTTATCATCCAGGCAGATGAAGGTCGATTGCATATAAAACTTTAAAAGTGCTAAAAACCGATGGACAGTGATTCCACAGGCGTTTTGGAACTTAAGAACCCCGAATCTGTCTATGCAATAGCCTACTTCAGTACACACTTCTTCCTGAGGGAGCGAATAATATAAGTCCTTAATGTCTATGGAAAAAGCGCGCACACCTTCTGGACACTCATCCTGGAGAAAGGTGGAAACAGTACCTGGCGCCCTTATGAGGTAGGGGTCGTCGACGTCGAGAAGGCCCAAGAACCTTTGCAGAAACACTCCCACCTCACGTTGCCAGGTTCCTCGCTCAGAAACTATAGTCCGGAACGGGCATAATTCCTTATGGGTCTTGGCACTGAAGAAAGCTGATAGGCAGGTCTCTTTGCAGGCTTTTACAGACTTAGCCAGTTTTGCAAGTCCGGCTTTTTCGCACAGCTGGACGGCCCTTGTCTTTACCTTCGCCGGAACCACTCCTTTTACTTCGTTGAAGTTCTCAAGAATGGCCGCGGCTGCTTTTTCTTTGTAGAGACTTCGAGGCAACACGACGAATCCCCCTTCCTTGTCGGAGAGGAGAAGCTTCAGCCCTGCTTCTCGAAGAGAGGTAACCATAGTGCGAAGCCTGGCACTGTTGCCTTTTTTTACCCGCTGAGGTAGGCAGTCCACGCCTTCTCTGACGCACCTGTCGGATTCATCCATGCTTGCTTTACCAGCAGCTGTTCTCACCAAGCTGAGCAACTCTGTCTTGTCCAGATCAGGGTGCTCACAATACTTTGGACCGAGCCTCAGAAGATCAGCCACGTTGTTCGGGATTGAGGCTTCTCCGAGCACCAGGACATCCTGACCTGGCACATAATTCCGACGCTTGCTCCTGGGCAGTTGAACGAGTATGTTGCCCCACAGGAAGTCGGCGGTCTGGGACGCCAGTCGTAAGTCTTCAATGAACTTCTTCTGGGCACTGGGGTAAGGCAGTTCGTTGCGGTTCAAAAACTGCAGGCAGTCGGTGTAGAAGCGTACTTGTCGCCATGCCTCAGACCTCAAAATCCGGCACATTCTTTTTGCGTGCCCTTCTGAAGGCCTCATAGCCCCAAAAAGAAGGGCAACTTCTGGCGGAAGGTAGGAATGTTTGAGCGAGTAGGCATAGAGACGAGCTCTACAAGTCGCAGTGGCGAGCAGGTTGATGCAGATGACTGAAGAACGTAAACACGAAAAAGACACAAATGATGAAAGAGGGCCCGATGTAGTAGAAATAAACTGCAGAAGCGTACGCATTTGGGCTGGTTGGTTCATGTTCACAGAAGTTAAAAAACAGCGCTAAAAAGACGGGACAAGAAAAAGAAAGGACAACAGGACAGGGCGCTGACTAGCAACCAAATATGTTTATTTCTTCAGTCAGCATACATATATACCACAGCACTATCGCAAAAAACAGCCTACGCAGCGGCATGTGAGCCTGCGCAGAGGCATTCCAACAAAAAATTAGTTTGACAGAAAATTGATTTCCTTCGGAAGGAGGGAAATGGAAGGGAGGCTAACACATGCCTCACCACTGTTATGAATGTGAAAAGCTTCCGAAATGAGACGTGCACGTTCATCGTGGTAGTATGATAAGAAAATGGTATCTTTAAAAGAAGCGCGCTTTTTCCATAGACATTAAGGACTTATATTATTCGCTCCCTCAGGAAGAAGTGTGTACTGAAGTAGGCTATTGCATAGACAGATTCGGGGTTCTTAAGTTCCAAAACGCCTGTGGAATCACTGTCCATCGGTTTTTAGCACTTTTAAAGTTTTATATGCAATCGACCTTCATCTGCCTGGATGATAAGCTTTTTATACAACGTAAAGGAGTGTGCATAGGGTCTTGCATCGCCCCCATTCTGAGTGACCTTTTATTGGCTAGCTTTGACCGCAATCTAGAGAGCAAGCTAGATCAGACGAGCACGGTAAAAGTGATGCGCTACGTGGATGATTTTTTAATTTTTTACCGCACTAACCCACCCGACGCGCAGCCTGCTGCTTCTAAAATAATTGACGTGTTCCGCGCAGAATTAAGTTCTTTTGAATTGAAGACTGAGCATCCTTCAAATAACAAACTACGCTTTTTAGACTTAGAACTGTCGTTCTCAAACAGCCACGTGTGTTGGGGTTACGCACCCAGGTCAAAAAAGGCCCTTCTTCCCTTTTCTTCGGCGCACTCAAAAATTGTTAAACGTGGCATTGCAAGAGCTTGCATGAAGGCGGCGCTCTACAGGTCCTGTGACCACCAAGTTGAAAAGTGTTTCTTTTCGCAAGTTGACCGCCTGAAGCTTGCAGGTTTTCCTGCAACGCTTTTGACTAGTATTGCTGAAAGCCTAGTTGCAGTCTGTAAGGACAAGCGCCTGGCCACTGTGCAGTCTGAAAATAGCCGGCTAAAAAGCGTAGCAGTTATCCCCTATGTGCACAAGGTAGCGCACAATTTAAAAAAAGTTGTCGCCAGGGCAGGCATTAAGCTGCTATTTTCTGCCCAAAATAAGCTAGGCAGCTTATGCCAGCATGTTAATCGTGAGGCACCGTACAAAAAAGGATGTACTAAGAAGCACAGGCACAAGTTTGTGAAATGTCGTCATGGCGTGGTCTACAAGATTCCTCTTTCCTGTGGTCGGTGTTATATAGGGCAAACGGGCCGTTGTGCTAATGACCGCTTGCGCGAGCATTCAAACAAAGTTCATAATCGCGCTACAGATAGTCAGCTTTCCCTTCACTGTAACAACTGCGGTTGCCACCCTTCTTTTAAAGATACCATTTTCTTATCATACTACCACGATGAACGTGCACGTCTCATTTCGGAAGCTTTTCACATTCATAACAGTGGTGAGGCATGTGTTAGCCTCCCTTCCATTTCCCTCCTTCCGAAGGAAATCAATTTTCTGTCAAACTAATTTTTTGTTGGAATGCCTCTGCGCAGGCTCACATGCCGCTGCGTAGGCTGTTTTTTGCGATAGTGCTGTGGTATATATGTATGCTGACTGAAGAAATAAACATATTTGGTTGCTAGTCAGCGCCCTGTCCTGTTGTCCTTTCTTTTTCTTGTCCCGTCTTTTTAGCGCTGTTTTTTAACTTCTGTGAACATGAACCAACCAGCCCAAATGCGTACGCTTCTGCAGTTTATTTCTACTACATCGGGCCCTCTTTCATCATTTGTGTCTTTTTCGTGTTTACGTTCTTCAGTCATCTGCATCAACCTGCTCGCCACTGCGACTTGTAGAGCTCGTCTCTATGCCTACTCGCTCAAACATTCCTACCTTCCGCCAGAAGTTGCCCTTCTTTTTGGGGCTATGAGGCCTTCAGAAGGGCACGCAAAAAGAATGTGCCGGATTTTGAGGTCTGAGGCATGGCGACAAGTACGCTTCTACACCGACTGCCTGCAGTTTTTGAACCGCAACGAACTGCCTTACCCCAGTGCCCAGAAGAAGTTCATTGAAGACTTACGACTGGCGTCCCAGACCGCCGACTTCCTGTGGGGCAACATACTCGTTCAACTGCCCAGGAGCAAGCGTCGGAATTATGTGCCAGGTCAGGATGTCCTGGTGCTCGGAGAAGCCTCAATCCCGAACAACGTGGCTGATCTTCTGAGGCTCGGTCCAAAGTATTGTGAGCACCCTGATCTGGACAAGACAGAGTTGCTCAGCTTGGTGAGAACAGCTGCTGGTAAAGCAAGCATGGATGAATCCGACAGGTGCGTCAGAGAAGGCGTGGACTGCCTACCTCAGCGGGTAAAAAAAGGCAACAGTGCCAGGCTTCGCACTATGGTTACCTCTCTTCGAGAAGCAGGGCTGAAGCTTCTCCTCTCCGACAAGGAAGGGGGATTCGTCGTGTTGCCTCGAAGTCTCTACAAAGAAAAAGCAGCCGCGGCCATTCTTGAGAACTTCAACGAAGTAAAAGGAGTGGTTCCGGCGAAGGTAAAGACAAGGGCCGTCCAGCTGTGCGAAAAAGCCGGACTTGCAAAACTGGCTAAGTCTGTAAAAGCCTGCAAAGAGACCTGCCTATCAGCTTTCTTCAGTGCCAAGACCCATAAGGAATTATGCCCGTTCCGGACTATAGTTTCTGAGCGAGGAACCTGGCAACGTGAGGTGGGAGTGTTTCTGCAAAGGTTCTTGGGCCTTCTCGACGTCGACGACCCCTACCTCATAAGGGCGCCAGGTACTGTTTCCACCTTTCTCCAGGATGAGTGTCCAGAAGGTGTGCGCGCTTTTTCCATAGACATTAAGGACTTATATTATTCGCTCCCTCAGGAAGAAGTGTGTACTGAAGTAGGCTATTGCATAGACAGATTCGGGGTTCTTAAGTTCCAAAACGCCTGTGGAATCACTGTCCATCGGTTTTTAGCACTTTTAAAGTTTTATATGCAATCGACCTTCATCTGCCTGGATGATAAGCTTTTTATACAACGTAAAGGAGTGTGCATAGGGTCTTGCATCGCCCCCATTCTGAGTGACCTTTTATTGGCTAGCTTTGACCGCAATCTAGAGAGCAAGCTAGATCAGACGAGCACGGTAAAAGTGATGCGCTACGTGGATGATTTTTTAATTTTTTACCGCACTAACCCACCCGACGCGCAGCCTGCTGCTTCTAAAATAATTGACGTGTTCCGCGCAGAATTAAGTTCTTTTGAATTGAAGACTGAGCATCCTTCAAATAACAAACTACGCTTTTTAGACTTAGAACTGTCGTTCTCAAACAGCCACGTGTGTTGGGGTTACGCACCCAGGTCAAAAAAGGCCCTTCTTCCCTTTTCTTCGGCGCACTCAAAAATTGTTAAACGTGGCATTGCAAGAGCTTGCATGAAGGCGGCGCTCTACAGGTCCTGTGACCACCAAGTTGAAAAGTGTTTCTTTTCGCAAGTTGACCGCCTGAAGCTTGCAGGTTTTCCTGCAACGCTTTTGACTAGTATTGCTGAAAGCCTAGTAGCAGTCTGTAAGGACAAGCGCCTGGCCACTGTGCAGTCTGAAAATAGCCGGCTAAAAAGCGTAGCAGTTATCCCCTATGTGCACAAGGTAGCGCACAATTTAAAAAAAGTTGTCGCCAGGGCAGGCATTAAGCTGCTATTTTCTGCCCAAAATAAGCTAGGCAGCTTATGCCAGCATGTTAATCGTGAGGCACCGTACAAAAAAGGATGTACTAAGAAGCACAGGCACAAGTTTGTGAAATGTCGTCATGGCGTGGTCTACAAGATTCCTCTTTCCTGTGGTCGGTGTTATATAGGGCAAACGGGCCGTTGTGCTAATGACCGCTTGCGCGAGCATTCAAACAAAGTTCATAATCGCGCTACAGATAGTCAGCTTTCCCTTCACTGTAACAACTGCGGTTGCCACCCTTCTTTTAAAGATACCATTTTCTTATCATACTACCACGATGAACGTGCACGTCTCATTTCGGAAGCTTTTCACATTCATAACAGTGGTGAGGCATGTGTTAGCCTCCCTTCCATTTCCCTCCTTCCGAAGGAAATCAATTTTCTGTCAAACTAATTTTTTGTTGGAATGCCTCTGCGCAGGCTCACATGCCGCTGCGTAGGCTGTTTTTTGCGATAGTGCTGTGGTATATATGTATGCTGACTGAAGAAATAAACATATTTGGTTGCTAGTCAGCGCCCTGTCCTGTTGTCCTTTCTTTTTCTTGTCCCGTCTTTTTAGCGCTGTTTTTTAACTTCTGCTAACATAACCTTCGCACTTCTATCGTTAGAAAACGTTTTACTCGCTACTTTACATTGCTTTCTACAACATTACGACGGTTTCAAGCGCTTTCACATTAGATATCGCAGTTCCCAACTTGTAAAGGTGAAAAACACTGCATCTCACTAAGTGACATTGTTTAATGCGGTTTTACGACGGTTCATACCTTGACCTAACGTAACCTAACCTAACCTAACCCAACCTAACCTAACATAACCTAACCTAACCTAACCTAACCTAACCTAACCAAACCTAACCTAACGTAACCTAACCTAACCTAACCTAACCTAACCTAACCTAACCTAACGACGTTTGCAAGCGCTTTCACATTAGATATCGCAGTTCCCGACTTGTAATGGTGAAAAACACTGCATCTCACTAAGTGACATTGTTTAATGCGGTTTTACGACGGTTCATATCTTAACCTAACCTAACATTCGTACTTGTATTGAAAAACGCTCTATTACACTGTTTCGTTCACAATTACGATATTTGCATAACCTCACAGTTTTTCACCAACTTATTGCAGTACAGAACGCTGTATCTCGCTAAATGACATCGTTCTTTAGGTTTCACGATGCTTGCATGCGCTTTAACGAGAATATCACATTATAGCAGTTTCGCACTTGTAACGGTACAACACGCAGTATCTGGCTTGTTCAAGCCGTTTTGTGTACTTTCACAACATTTCACCTATTGCAGTTTCGTACATGCAATAAAACAACACTATCTCGTTAGATGACGTCCTTTGTGGTGGTCTCACGACGCTACATAGCTTAAACTAACATAACTCAAGCTAACCTTCGCACTTCTATCGTTAGAAAACGTTTTACTCGCAACTTTACAATGTTTTCTACAAGATTACGACGGTTTCATGCGCTTTCACATTAGATATCGTAGTTCCCGACTTGTATTGTTGAAAAACACTACATCTCACTAAGTGACATTGTTTAATGCGGTTTTACGACGGTGTATATCTCAACCTAACCTAACATTCGCACTTGTATCTAAGTACGCTCAATTACACTGTTTCGGTCACAATTACGATATTTGCTTGACCTCACAGTTTCTCACCAACTTATTACAGTACAGAACGCTGTATCTCGCTAAATGACATCGTTCTTTAAGGTTTCACGATACTTGCATGCGCTTAAACGAGAATATCACAATAAAGCAGTTTCGCACTTGTAACGGCACAAGACGCAGTATCTGGCTAGTTCATGCCATTTTGTGTGCTTTCCCAATATTTCACCTATCGCAGTTTCGTACTCGCAATAAAACAACACTATCTCGTTAGATGACATCGTTTTTGGTGGCTTCACGACGCTACCTAGCTCAAACTAACCGAACCTTCGCACTTCTATCGTTAGAAAACGTTTTATTCGCTACTTTACAATGTTTTCTACAAGATTACGACGGTTTCATGCGCTTTCACATTAGATATCGCAGTTCCCGACTTGTAATGGTGAAAAACACAGCATCTCACTAAGTGACATTGTTTAATGCGGTTTTAGCGCGGTTCATATCTTAACCTAACCTAACCTTACCTAACCCAACCTAACCTAACCTAACCTAACCAAACCTTACCTAACATCCCTAACCTAACCTAACCTAACCTAACCAAACCTAACCTAACCTAACCTAACGTAACCTAACCTAACCTAACCTAACCTAACCTAACCTAACCTAACGACGTTTGCAAGCGCTTTCACATTAGATATCGCAGTTCCCGACTTGTAACGGTGAAAAACACTGCATCTCACTAAGTGACATTGTTTAATGCGGTTTTACGACGGTTCATATCTTAACCTAACCTAACATTCGCACTTGCATTAAAAAACGCTCTATTACACTGTTTCGTTCACAATTAGGATATTTGCATAACCTCACAGTTTTTCACCAACTTATTGCAGTACAGAACGCTGTATCTCGCTAAATGACATCGTTCTTTAAGGTTTCACGATGCTTGCATGCGCTTTAACGAGAATATCACAACATAGCAGTTTCGCACTTGTAACGGTACAACACGCAGTATTTGGCTTGTTCATGCCGTTTTGTGTGCTTTCACAACATTTCACCTATCGCAGTTTCGTACTCGCAATAAAACAACACTATCTCGTTAGATGACGTTGTTTTTGGTAGTTTCACGACGCTACCTAGCTTAAACTAACATAACTCAACCTAACATAACCTTCGCACTTCTATCGTTAGAAAACGTTTTACTCGCTACTTTACATTGCTTTCTACAACAATACGACGGTTTCAAGCGCTTTCACATTAGATATCACAGTTCCCAACTTGTAAAGGTCAAAAACACTGCATCTCACTAAGTGACATTGTTTAATGCGGTTTTACGACGGTTCATACCTTGACCTAACGTAACCTAACCTAACCTAACCCAACCTAACCTAACCTAACATAACCTAACCTAACCTAACCTAACCTAACCAAACCTAACCTAACGTAACCTAACCTAACCTAACCTAACCAAACCTAACCTAACGACGTTTGCAAGCGCTTTCACATTAGATATCGCAGTTCCCGACTTGTAATGGTGAAAAACACTGCATCTCACTAAGTGACATTGTTTAATGCGGTTTTACGACGGTTCATATCTTAACCTAACCTAACATTCGTACTTGTATTGAAAAACGCTCTATTACACTGTTTCGTTCACAATTACGATATTTGCATAACCTCACAGTTTTTCACCAACTTATTGCAGTACAGAACGCTGTATCTCGCTAAATGGCATTGTTCTTTAAGGTTTCACGATGCTTGCATGCGCTTTAACGAGAATATCACAATATAGCAGTTTCGCACTTGTAACGGTAGAACACGCAGTATTTGGCTTGTTCATGCCGTTTTGTGTGCTTTCACAACATTTCACCTATCGCAGTTTAATACTCGCTATAAAACAACACTATCTCGTTAGATGACGTCGTTTTTGGTAGTTTCACGACGCTACCTAGCTTAAACTAACCTAACCTAACCTAACCTTCGCACTTCTATCGTTAGAAAACGTTTTACTCGCAACTTTACAATGTTTTCTACAAGATTACGACGGTTTCATGCGCTTTCACATTAGATATCGTAGTTCCCGACTTGTAATGTTGAAAAACACTACATCTCACTAAGTGACATTGTTTAATGCGGTTTTACGACGGTTGATATATCAACCTAACCTAACATTCGCACTTGTATCTAAAGACGCTCAATTACACTGTTTCGTTCACAATTACGATATTTGCTTGACCTCACAGTTTCTCACCAACTTATTACAGTACAGAACGCTGTATCTCGCTAAATGACATCGTTCTTTAAGGTTTCACGATACTTGCATGCGCTTTACCGAGAATATCACAATATAGCAGTTTCGCACTTGTAACGGTAGAACACGCAGTATTTGGCTTGTTCATGCCGTTTTGTGTGCTTTCACAACATTTCACCTATCGCAGTTTAATACTCGCAATAAAACAACACTATCTCGTTAGATGACGTCGTTTTTGGTGGTTTCACGACGCTACGTAGCTTAAACTAACATAACTCAACTTAACATAACCTTCGCACTTCTATCGTTAGAAAACGTTTTACTAGCTACTTTACATTGCTTTCTACAACATTACGACGGTTTCAAGCGCTTTCACATTAGATATCGCAGTTTCCAACTTGTAAAGGTGAAAAACACTGCATCTCACTATGTGACATTGTTTAATGCGGTTTTACGACGGTTCATACCTTAACCTAACGTAACCTTACCTAACCTAACCCAACCTAACCTAACATAACCTAACCTAACCTAACCTAACCTAACCAAACCTAACCTAACGTAACCTAACCTAACCTAACCTAACCTAACCTAACCTAACCTAAAGACGTTTGCAAGCGCTTTCACATTAGATATCGCAGTTCCCGACTTGTAATGGTGAAAAACACTGCATCTCACTAAGTGACATTGTTTAATGCGGTTTTACGACGGTTCATATCTTAACCTAACCTAGCATTCGTACTTGTATTGAAAAACGCTCTATTACACTGTTTCGTTCACAATTACGATATTTGCATAACCTCACAGTTTTTCACCAACTTATTGCAGTACAGAACGCTGTATCTCGCTAAATGACATCGTTCTTTAAGGTTTCACGATGCTTGCATGCGCTTTAACGAGAATATCACATTATAGCAGTTTCGCACTTGTAACGGTACAACACGCAGTATCTGGCTTGTTCAAGCCGTTTTGTGTACTTTCACAACATTTCACCTATTGCAGTTTCGTACATGCAATAAAACAACACTATCTCGTTAGATGACGTCCGTTTTGGTGGTCTCACGACGCTACATAGCTTAAACTAACATAACTCAAGCTAACCTTCGCACTTCTATCGTTAGAAAACGTTTTACTCGCAACTTTACAATGTTTTCTACAAGATTACGACGGTTTCATGCGCTTTCACATTAGATATCGTAGTTCCCGACTTGTAATGTTGAAAAACACTACATCTCACTAAGTGACATTGTTTAATGCGGTTTTACGACGGTTGATATCTCAACCTAACCTAACATTCGCACTTGTATCTAAATACGCTCAATTACACTGTTTCGTTCACAATTACGATATTTGCTTGACCTCACAGTTTCTCACCAACCTATTACAGTACAGAACGCTGTATCTCGCTAAATGACATCGTTCTTTAAGGTTTCACGATACTTGCATGCGCTTTAACAAGAATATCACAATAAAGCAGTTTCGCACTTGTAACGGCACAAGACGCAGTATCTGGCTAGTTCATGCCATTTTGTGTGCTTTCCCAATATTTCACCTATCGCAGTTTCGTACTCGCAATAAAACAACACTATCTCGTTAGATGACATCGTTTTTGGTGGCTTCACGACGCTACCTAGCTCAAACTAACCGAACCTTCGCACTTCTATCGTTAGAAAACGTTTTATTCGCTACTTTACAATGTTTTCTACAAGATTACGACGGTTTCATGCGCTTTCACATTAGATATCGCAGTTCCCGACTTGTAATGGTGAAAAACACAGCATCTCACTAAGTGACATTGTTTAATGCGGTTTTAGCGCGGTTCATATCTTAACCTAACCTAACCTTACCTAACCCAACCTAACCTAACCTAACCTAACCAAACCTTACCTAACATCCCTACCCTAACCTAACCTAACCTAACCTAACCAAACCTAACCTAACCTAACCTAACGTAACCTAACCTAACCTAACCTAACGACGTTCGCAAGCGCTTTCACATTAGATATCGCAGTTCCCGACTTGTAATGGTGAAAAACACTGCATTTCACTAAGCGACATTGTTTAATGCGGTTTTACGACGGTTCATTACTTAACCTAACCTAACATTCGCACTTGCATTAAAAAACGCTCTATTACACTGTTTCGTTCACAATTAGGATATTTGCATAACCTCACAGTTTTTCACCAACTTATTGCAGTACAGAACGCTGTATCTCGCTAAATGACATCGTTCTTTAAGGTTTCACGATGCTTGCTTGCGCTTTAACGAGAATATCACAACATAGCAGTTTCGCACTTGTAACGGTACAACACGCAGTATTTGGCTTGTTCATGCCGTTTTGTGTGCTTTCACAACATTTCACCTATCGCAGTTTCGTACTCGCAATAAAACAACACTATCTCGTTAGATGACGTTGTTTTTGGTAGTTTCACGACGCTACCTAGCTTAAACTAACATAACTCAACCTAACATAACCTTCGCACTTCTATCGTTAGAAAACGTTTTACTCGCTACTTTACATTGCTTTCTACAACATTACGACGGTTTCAAGCGCTTTCACATTAGATATCACAGTTCCCAACTTGTAAAGGTGAAAAACACTGCATCTCACTAAGTGACATTGTTTAATGCGGTTTTACGACGGTTCATACCTTAACCTAACGTAACCTAACCTAACCTAACCTAACCTTACCTAACCTAACCTAACCTAACCTAACCAACCCAACCCAACCTAACCTAACCTAACCTAAACTAAACTAACCTAACCCAACCTAACCTAACCTAACCTAACCTAACCCAACCTAACCCAACCCAACCTAACCTAACCAAAGCTAACCTAACCTAACCTAACCAAACCTAACCTAACCTAACTTAACCTAACCTAACGTAACCTAACCTAACCTAACCTATTCTAACGTAACCTAACCTTACCTGACCTAACCTAACCTAACGTAACCTAACCTAACCTAACATAACCTAACGTAACCTAACCTAACCTAACGTAACCTAACCTAACCTAACCCAACCTAACCCAACCTAACCCAACCCAACCCAACCCAACAACACCCAACCCAACCTAACCTAACCTAACATAACCTTACCTAACCTAACCAAATTATCTTTACCTAACCTAACCTAACCTAACGTAACCTAACCTAACCTAACCTAACGTAACCTAACCTAACCTAACCCAACCTAACCTAACCTAACCTAACCCAACTCAACCCAACCTAACCTAATCTAACCTAACCTAACCTAACCAAACCTAACCTAACCTAACCTAACCTAACCTAGTCTAACGACGGTTGCAAGCGCTTTCACATTAGATATCGCAGTTCCCCACTTTTAATGGTGAAAAACACTGCATCTCACTAATTGACATTGTTTAATGCGGTTTTACGACGGTTCATATCTTAACCTAACCTAACATTCGCACTTGTATCTAAAAACGCTCTATTACACTGTTTTGTTCACAATTACGATATTTGCATAATCTCACAGTTTTTCACCAACTTATTGCAGTACAGAACGCTGTATCTCGCTAAATGACATTGCTCTCTAAGGTTTCACGATGCTTGCATGCGCTTTAACGAGAATATCACAATATAGCAGTTTCGCACTTGTAACGGTAGAACACGCAGTATTTGGCTTGTTCATGCCGTTTTGTGTGCTTTCACAACATTTCACCTATCGCAGTTTAATACTCGCTATAAAACAACACTATCTCGTTAGATGACGTCGTTTTTGGTAGTTTCACGACGCTACCTAGCTTAAACTAACCTAACCTAACCTAACCTTCGCACTTCTATCGTTAGAAAACGTTTTACTCGCAACTTTACAATGTTTTCTACAAGATTACGACGGTTTCATGCGCTTTCACATTAGATATCGTAGTTCCCGACTTGTAATGTTGAAAAACACTGCATCTCACTATGTGACATTGTTTAATGCGGTTTTACGACGGTTGATATATCAACCTAACCTAACATTCGCACTTGTATCTAAAGACGCTCAATTACACTGTTTCGTTCACAATTACGATATTTGCTTGACCTCACAGTTTCTCACCAACTTATTACAGTACAGAACGCTGTATCTCGCTAAATGACATCGTTCTTTAAGGTTTCACGATACTTGCATGCGCTTTACCGAGAATATCACAATATAGCAGTTTCGCACTTGTAACGGTAGAACACGCAGTATTTGGCTTGTTCATGCCGTTTTGTGTGCTTTCACAACATTTCACCTATCGCAGTTTAATACTCGCAATAAAACAACACTATCTCGTTAGATGACGTCGTTTTTGGTGGTTTCACGACACTACGTAGCTTAAACTAACATAACTCAACCTAACATAACCTTCGCACTTCTATCGTTAGAAAACGTTTTACTAGCTACTTTACATTGCTTTCTACAACATTACGACGGTTTCAAGCGCTTTCACATTAGATATCGCAGTTCCCAACTTGTAAAGGTGAAAAACACTGCATCTCACTATGTGACATTGTTTAATGCGGTTTTACGACGGTTCATACCTTAACCTAACGTAACCTTACCTAACCTAACCCAACCTAACCTAACATAACCTAACCTAACCTAACCTAACCTAACCAAACCTAACCTAACGTAACCTAACCTAACCTAACCTAACCTAACGACGTTTGCAAGCGCTTTCACATTAGATATCGCAGTTCCCGACTTGTAATGGTGAAAAACACTGCATCTCACTAAGTGACATTGTTTAATGCGGTTTTACGACGGTTCATATCTTAACCTAACCTAACATTCGTACTTGTATTGAAAAACGCTCTATTACACTGTTTCGTTCACAATTACGATATTTGCATAACCTCACAGTTTTTCACCAACTTATTGCAGTACAGAACGCTGTATCTCGCTAAATGACATCGTTCTTTAAGGTTTCACGATGCTTGCATGCGCTTTAACGAGAATATCACATTATAGCAGTTTCGCACTTGTAACGGTACAACACGCAGTATCTGGCTTGTTGAAGCCGTTTTGTGTACTTTCACAACATTTCACCTATTGCAGTTTCGTACATGCAATAAAACAACACTATCTCGTTATATGACGTCCTTTTTGGTGGTCTCACGACGCTACATAGCTTAAACTAACATAACTCAAGCTAACCTTCGCACTTCTATCGTTAGAAAACGTTTTACTCGCAACTTTCCAATGTTTTCTACAAGATTACGACGGTTTCATGCGCTTTCACATTAGATATCGTAGTTCCCGACTTGTAATGTTGAAAAACACTACATCTCACTAAGTGACATTGTTTAATGCGGTTTTACGACGGTGTATATCTCAACCTAACCTAACATTCGCACTTGTATCTAAGTACGCTCAATTACACTGTTTCGTTCACAATTACGATATTTGCTTGACCTCACAGTTTCTCACCAACTTATTACAGTACAGAACGCTGTATCTCGCTAAATGACATCGTTCTTTAAGGTTTCACGATACTTGCATGCGCTTAAACGAGAATATCACAATAAAGCAGTTTCGCACTTGTAACGGCACAAGACGCAGTATCTGGCTAGTTCATGCCATTTTGTGTGCTTTCCCAATATTTCACCTATCGCAGTTTCGTACTCGCAATAAAACAACACTATCTCGTTAGATGACATCGTTTTTGGTGGCTTCACGACGCTACCTAGCTCAAACTAACCGAACCTTCGCACTTCTATCGTTAGAAAACGTTTTATTGGCTACTTTACAATGTTTTCTACAAGATTACGACGGTTTCATGCGCTTTCACATTAGATATCGCAGTTCCCGACTTGTAATGGTGAAAAACACAGCATCTCACTAAGTGACATTGTTTAATGCGGTTTTAGCGCGGTTCATATCTTAACCTAACCTAACCTTACCTAACCCAACCTAACCTAACCTAACCTAACCAAACCTTACCTAACATCCCTAACCTAACCTAACCTAACCTAACCAAACCTAACCTAACCTAACCTAACGTAACCTAACCTAACCTAACCTAACCTAACCTAACGACGTTTGCAAGCGCTTTCACATTAGATATCGCAGTTCCCGACTTGTAACGGTGAAAAACACTGCATCTCACTAAGTGACATTGTTTAATGCGGTTTTACGACGGTTCATATCTTAACCTAACCTAACATTCGCACTTGCATTAAAAAACGCTCTATTACACTGTTTCGTTCACAATTAGGATATTTGCATAACCTCACAGTTTTTCACCAACTTATTGCAGTACAGAACGCTGTATCTCGCTAAATGACATCGTTCTTTAAGGTTTCACGATGCTTGCATGCGCTTTAACGAGAATATCACAACATAGCAGTTTCGCACTTGTAACGGTACAACACGCAGTATTTGGCTTGTTCATGCCGTTTTGTGTGCTTTCACAACATTTCACCTATCGCAGTTTCGTACTCGCAATAAAACAACACTATCTCGTTAGATGACGTTGTTTTTGGTAGTTTCACGACGCTACCTAGCTTAAACTAACATAACTCAACCTAACATAACCTTCGCACTTCTATCGTTAGAAAACGTTTTACTCGCTACTTTACATTGCTTTCTACAACATTACGACGGTTTCAAGCGCTTTCACATTAGATATCACAGTTCCCAACTTGTAAAGGTGAAAAACACTGCATCTCACTAAGTGACATTGTTTAATGCGGTTTTACGACGGTTCATACCTTGACCTAACGTAACCTAACCTAACCTAACCCAACCTAACCTAACATAACCTAACCTAACCTAACCTAACCTAACCAAACCTAACCTAACGTAACCTAACCTAACCTAACCTAACCTAACCAAACCTAACCTAACGACGTTTGCAAGCGCTTTCACATTAGATATCGCAGTTCCCGACTTGTAATGGTGAAAAACACTGCATCTCACTAAGTGACATTGTTTAATGCGGTTTTACGACGGTTCATATCTTAACCTAACCTAACATTCGTACTTGTATTGAAAAACGCTCTATTACACTGTTTCGTTCACAATTACGATATTTGCATAACCTCACAGTTTTTCACCAACTTATTGCAGTACAGAACGCTGTATCTCGCTAAATGGCATTGTTCTTTAAGGTTTCACGATGCTTGCATGCGCTTTAACGAGAATATCACAATATAGCAGTTTCGCACTTGTAACGGTAGAACACGCAGTATTTGGCTTGTTCATGCCGTTTTGTGTGCTTTCACAACATTTCACCTATCGCAGTTTAATACTCGCTATAAAACAACACTATCTCGTTAGATGACGTCGTTTTTGGTAGTTTCACGACGCTACCTAGCTTAAACTAACCTAACCTAACCTAACCTTCGCACTTCTATCGTTAGAAAACGTTTTACTCGCAACTTTACAATGTTTTCTACAAGATTACGACGGTTTCATGCGCTTTCACATTAGATATCGTAGTTCCCGACTTGTAATGTTGAAAAACACTACATCTCACTAAGTGACATTGTTTAATGCGGTTTTACGACGGTTGATATATCAACCTAACCTAACATTCGCACTTGTATCTAAAGACGCTCAATTACACTGTTTCGTTCACAATTACGATATTTGCTTGACCTCACAGTTTCTCACCAACTTATTACAGTACAGAACGCTGTATCTCGCTAAATGACATCGTTCTTTAAGGTTTCACGATACTTGCATGCGCTTTACCGAGAATATCACAATATAGCAGTTTCGCACTTGTAACGGTAGAACACGCAGTATTTGGCTTGTTCATGCCGTTTTGTGTGCTTTCACAACATTTCACCTATCGCAGTTTAATACGCGCAATAAAACAACACTATCTCGTTAGATGACGTCGTTTTTGGTGGTTTCACGACGCTACGTAGCTTAAACTAACATAACTCAACTTAACATAACCTTCGCACTTCTATCGTTAGAAAACGTTTTACTAGCTACTTTACATTGCTTTCTACAACATTACGACGGTTTCAAGCGCTTTCACATTAGATATCGCAGTTCCCAACTTGTAAAGGTGAAAAACACTGCATCTCACTATGTGACATTGTTTAATGCGGTTTTACGACGGTTCATACCTTAACCTAACGTAACCTTACCTAACCTAACCCAACCTAACCTAACATAACCTAACCTAACCTAACCTAACCAAACCTAACCTAACGTAACCTAACCTAACCTAACCTAACCTAACCTAACCTAAAGACGTTTGCAAGCGCTTTCACATTAGATATCGCAGTTCCCGACTTGTAATGGTGAAAAACACTGCATCTCACTAAGTGACATTGTTTAATGCGGTTTTACGACGGTTCATATCTTAACCTAACCTAGCATTCGTACTTGTATTGAAAAACGCTCTATTACACTGTTTCGTTCACAATTACGATATTTGCATAACCTCACAGTTTTTCACCAACTTATTGCAGTACAGAACGCTGTATCTCGCTAAATGACATCGTTCTTTAAGGTTTCACGATGCTTGCATGCGCTTTAACGAGAATATCACATTATAGCAGTTTCGCACTTGTAACGGTACAACACGCAGTATCTGGCTTGTTCAAGCCGTTTTGTGTACTTTCACAACATTTCACCTATTGCAGTTTCGTACATGCAATAAAACAACACTATCTCGTTAGATGACGTCCGTTTTGGTGGTCTCACGACGCTACATAGTTAAACTAACATAACTCAAGCTAACCTTCGCACTTCTATCGTTAGAAAACGTTTTACTCGCAACTTTACAATGTTTTCTACAAGATTACGACGGTTTCATGCGCTTTCACATTAGATATCGTAGTTCCCGACTTGTAATGTTGAAAAACACTACATCTCACTAAGTGACATTGTTTAATGCGGTTTTACGACGGTTGATATCTCAACCTAACCTAACATTCGCACTTGTATCTAAATACGCTCAATTACACTGTTTCGTTCACAATTACGATATTTGCTTGACCTCACAGTTTCTCACCAACCTATTACAGTACAGAACGCTGTATCTCGCTAAATGACATCGTTCTTTAAGGTTTCACGATACTTGCATGCGCTTTAACAAGAATATCACAATAAAGCAGTTTCGCACTTGTAACGGCACAAGACGCAGTATCTGGCTAGTTCATGCCATTTTGTGTGCTTTCCCAATATTTCACCTATCGCAGTTTCGTACTCGCAATAAAACAACACTATCTCGTTAGATGACATCGTTTTTGGTGGCTTCACGACGCTACCTAGCTCAAACTAACCGAACCTTCGCACTTCTATCGTTAGAAAACGTTTTATTCGCCACTTTACAATGTTTTCTACAAGATTACGACGGTTTCATGCGCTTTCACATTAGATATCGCAGTTCCCGACTTGTAATGGTGAAAAACACAGCATCTCACTAAGTGACATTGTTTAATGCGGTTTTAGCGCGGTTCATATCTTAACCTAACCTAACCTTACCTAACCCAACCTAACCTAACCTAACCTAACCAAACCTTACCTAACATCCCTAACCTAACCTAACCTAACCTAACCTAACCAAACCTAACCTAACCTAACCTAACGTAACCTAACCTAACCTAACCTAACCTAACCTAACCTAACGACGTTCGCAAGCGCTTTCACATTAGATATCGCAGTTCCCGACTTGTAATGGTGAAAAACACTGCATTTCACTAAGCGACATTGTTTAATGCGGTTTTACGACGGTTCATTACTTAACCTAACCTAACATTCGCACTTGCATTAAAAAACGCTCTATTACACTGTTTCGTTCACAATTAGGATATTTGCATAACCTCACAGTTTTTCACCAACTTATTGCAGTACAGAACGCTGTATCTCGCTAAATCACATCGTTCTTTAAGGTTTCACGATGCTTGCATGCGCTTTAACGAGAATATCACAACATAGCAGTTTCGCACTTGTAACGGTACAACACGCAGTATTTGGCTTGTTCATGCCGTTTTGTGTGCTTTCACAACATTTCACCTATCGCAGTTTCGTACTCGCAATAAAACAACACTATCTCGTTAGATGACGTTTTTGGTAGTTTCACGACGCTACCTAGCTTAAACTAACATAACTCAACCTAACATAACCTTCGCACTTCTATCGTTAGAAAACGTTTTACTCGCTACTTTACATTGCTTTCTACAGCATTACGACGGTTTCAAGCGCTTTCACATTAGATATCACAGTTCCCAACTTGTAAAGGTGAAAAACACTGCATCTCACTAAGTGACATTGTTTAATGCGGTTTTACGACGGTTCATACCTTAACCTAACGTAACCTAACCTAACCTAACCTAACCTTACCTAACCTAACCTAACCTAACCTAACCAACCCAACCCAACCTAACCTAACCTAACCTAACCTAAACTAACCTAACCCAACCTAACCTAACCTAACCTAACCTAACCTAACCCAACCTAACCCAACCCAACCCAACCTAACCTAACCAAAGCTAACCTAACCAAACCTAACCAAACCTAACCTAACCTAACTTAACCTAACCTAACGTAACCTAACCTAACCTAACCTATTCTAACGTAACCTAACCTTACCTGACCTAACCTAACCTAACGTAACCTAACCTAACCTAACATAACCTAACGTAACCTAACCTAACCTAACGTAACCTAACCTAACCTAACCCAACCTAACCCAACCTAACCCAACCCAACCCAACCCAACAACACCCAACCCAACCTAACCTAACCTAACATAACCTTACCTAACCTAACCAAATTATCTTTACCTAACCTAACCTAACCTAACGTAACCTAACCTAACCTAACCTAACGTAACCTAACCTAACCTAACCCAACCTAACCTAACCTAACCTAACCCAACTCAACCCAACCTAACCTAATCTAACCTAACCTAACCTAACCAAACCTAACCTAACCTTACCTAACCTAACCTAGTCTAACGACGGTTGCAAGCGCTTTCACATTAGATATCGCAGTTCCCCACTTTTAATGGTGAAAAACACTGCATCTCACTAATTGACATTGTTTAATGCGGTTTTACGACGGTTCATATCTTAACCTAACCTAACATTCGCACTTGTATCTAAAAACGCTCTATTACACTGTTTTGTTCACAATTACGATATTTGCATAACCTCACAGTTTTTCACCAACTTATTGCAGTACAGAACGCTGTATCTCGCTAAATGACATTGCTCTTTAAGGTTTCACGATGCTTGCATGCGCTTTAACGAGAATATCACAATATAGCAGTTTCGCACTTGTAACGGTAGAACACGCAGTATTTGGCTTGTTCATGCCGTTTTGTGTGCTTTCACAACATTTCACCTATCGCAGTTTAATACTCGCTATAAAACAACACTATCTCGTTAGATGACGTCGTTTTTGGTAGTTTCACGACGCTACCTAGCTTAAACTAACCTAACCTAACCTAACCTTCGCACTTCTATCGTTAGAAAACGTTTTACTCGCAACTTTACAATGTTTTCTACAAGATTACGACGGTTTCATGCGCTTTCACATTAGATATCATAGTTCCCGACTTGTAATGTTGAAAAACACTACATCTCACTAAGTGACATTGTTTAATGCGGTTTTACGACGGTTGATATATCAACCTAACCTAACATTCGCACTTGTATCTAAAGACGCTCAATTACACTGTTTCGTTCACAATTACGATATTTGCTTGACCTCACAGTTTCTCACCAACTTATTACAGTACAGAACGCTGTATCTCGCTAAATGACATCGTTCTTTAAGGTTTCACGATACTTGCATGCGCTTTACCGAGAATATCACAATATAGCAGTTTCGCACTTGTAACGGTAGAACACGCAGTATTTGGCTTGTTCATGCCGTTTTGTGTGCTTTCACAACATTTCACCTATCGCAGTTTAATACTCGCAATAAAACAACACTATCTCGTTAGATGACGTCGTTTTTGGTGGTTTCACGACGCTACGTAGCTTAAACTAACATAACTCAACCTAACATAACCTTCGCACTTCTATCGTTAGAAAACGTTTTACTAGCTACTTTACATTGCTTTCTACAACATTACGACGGTTTCAAGCGCTTTCACATTAGATATCGCAGTTCCCAACTTGTAAAGGTGAAAAACACTGCATCTCACTATGTGACATTGTTTAATGCGGTTTTACGACGGTTCATACCTTAACCTAACGTAACCTTACCTAACCTAACCCAACCTAACCTAACCTAACCTAACCTAACCTAACCTAACCTAACCAAACCTAACCTAACGTAACCTAACCTAACCTAACCTAACCTAACGACGTTTGCAAGCGCTTTCACATTAGATATCGCAGTTCCCGACTTGTAATGGTGAAAAACACTGCATCTCACTAAGTGACATTGTTTAATGCGGTTTTACGACGGTTCATATCTTAACCTAACCTAACATTCGTACTTGTATTGAAAAACGCTCTATTACACTGTTTCGTTCACAATTACGATATTTGCATAACCTCACAGTTTTTCACCAACTTATTGCAGTACAGAACGCTGTATCTCGCTAAATGACATCGTTCTTTAAGGTTTCACGATGCTTGCATGCGCTTTAACGAGAATATCACATTATAGCAGTTTCGCACTTGTAACGGTACAACACGCAGTATCTGGCTTGTTGAAGCCGTTTTGTGTACTTTCACAACATTTCACCTATTGCAGTTTCGTACATGCAATAAAACAACACTATCTCGTTAGATGACGTCCTTTTTGGTGGTCTCACGACGCTACATAGCTTAAACTAACATAACTCAAGCTAACCTTCGCACTTCTATCGTTAGAAAACGTTTTACTCGCAACTTTACAATGTTTTCTACAAGATTACGACGGTTTCATGCGCTTTCACATTAGATATCGTAGTTCCCGACTTGTAATGTTGAAAAACACTACATCTCACTAAGTGACATTGTTTAATGCGGTTTTACGACGGTTGATATCTCAACCTAACCTAACATTCGCACTTGTATCTAAATACGCTCAATTACACTGTTTCGTTCACAATTACGATATTTGCTTGACCTCACAGTTTCTCACCAACCTATTACAGTACAGAACGCTGTATCTCGCTAAATGACATCGTTCTTTAAGGTTTCACGATACTTGCATGCGCTTTAACGAGAATATCACAATAAAGCAGTTTCGCACTTGTAACGGCACAAGACGCAGTATCTGGCTAGTTCATGCCATTTTGTGTGCTTTCCCAATATTTCACCTATCGCAGTTTCGTACTCGCAATAAAACAACACTATCTCGTTAGATGACATCGTTTTTGGTGGCTTCACGACGCTACCTAGCTCAAACTAACCGAACCTTCGCACTTCTATCGTTAGAAAACGTTTTATTGGCTACTTTACAATGTTTTCTACAAGATTACGACGGTTTCATGCGCTTTCACATTAGATATCGCAGTTCCCGACTTGTAATGGTGAAAAACACAGCATCTCACTAAGTGACATTGTTTAATGCGGTTTTAGCGCGGTTCATATCTTAACCTAACCTAACCTTACCTAACCCAACCTAACCTAACCTAACCTAACCAAACCTTACCTAACATCCCTAACCTAACCTAACCTAACCTAACCTAACCAAACCTAACCTAACCTAACCTAACGTAACCTAACCTAACCTAACCTAACCTAACGACGTTTGCAAGCGCTTTCACATTAGATATCGCAGTTCCCGACTTGTAATGGTGAAAAACACTGCATTTCACTAAGTGACATTGTTTAATGCGGTTTTACGACGGTTCATATCTTAACCTAACCTAACATTCGCACTTGCATTAAAAAACGCTCTATTACACTGTTTCGTTCACAATTAGGATATTTGCATAACCTCACAGTTTTTCACCAACTTATTGCAGTACAGAACGCTGTATCTCGCTAAATAACATCGTTCTTTAAGGTTTCACGATGCTTGCATGCGCTTTAACGAGAATATCACAACATAGCAGTTTCGCACTTGTAACGGTACAGCACGCAGTATTTGGCTTGTTCATGCCGTTTTGTGTGCTTTCACAACATTTCACCTATCGCAGTTTCGTACTCGCAATAAAACAACACTATCTCGTTAGATGACGTTGTTTTTGGTAGTTTCACGACGCTACCTAGCTTAAACTAACATAACTCAACCTAACATAACCTTCGCACTTCTATCGTTAGAAAACGTTTTACTCGCTACTTTACATTGCTTTCTACAACATTACGACGGTTTCAAGCGCTTTCACATTAGATATCACAGTTCCCAACTTGTAAAGGTGAAAAACACTGCATCTCACTAAGTGACATTGTTTAATGCGGTTTTACGACGGTTCATACCTTAACCTAACGTAACCTAACCTAACCTAACCTATTCTAACGTAACCTAACCTTACCTGACCTAACCTAACCTAACGTAACCTAACCTAACCTAACATAACCTAACGTAACCTAACCTAACCTAACCTAACGTAACCTAACCTAACCTAACCCAACCTAACCCAACCCAACCCAACCCAACAACACCCAACCCAACAACACCCAACCCAACCTAACCTAACCTAACCTTACCTAACCTAACCAAATTATCCTTACCTAACCTAACCTAACCTAACGTAACCTAACCTAACCTAACGTAACCTAACCTAACCTAACCCAACCTAACCTAACCTAACCTAACCTAACCCAACTCAACCCAACCTAACCTAATCTAACCTAACCTAACCTAACCTAACAAAACCTAACCTAACCTAACCTAACGACGTTTGCAAGCGCTTTCACATTAGATATCGCAGTTCCCGACTTTTAATGGTGAAAAACACTGCATCTCACTAATTGACATTGTTTAATGCGGTTTTACGACGGTTCATATCTTAACCTAACCTAACATTCGCACTTGTATTAAAAACGCTCTATTACACTGTTTCGTTCACAATTAGGATATTTACATAACCTCACAGTTTTTCACCAACTTATTGCAGTACAGAACGCTGTATCTCGCTAAATGACATCGTTCTTTAAGGTTTCACGATGCTTGCATGCGCTTCAACGAGAATATCACAACATAGCAGTTTCGCACTTGTAACGGTACAACACGCAGTATTTGGCTTGTTCATGCCGTTTTGTGTGCTTTCACAACATTTCACCTATCGCAGTTTCGTACTCGCAATAAAACAACACTATCTCGTTAGATGACGTTGTTTTTGGTAGTTTCACGACGCTACCTAGCTTAAACTAACATAACTCAACCTAACATAACCTTCGCACTTCTATCGTTAGAAAATGTTTTACTCGCTACTTTACATTGCTTTCTACAACATTACGACGGTTTCAAGCGCTTTCACATTAGATATCACAGTTCCCAACTTGTAAAGGTGAAAAACACTGCATCTCACTAAGTGACATTGTTTAATGCGGTTTTACGACGGTACATACCTTAACCTAACGTAACCTAACCTAACCTAACCTAACCTAACCAACCCAACCCAACCTAACCTAACCTGAACTAACCTAACCCAACCTAACCTAACCTAACCTAACCTAACCCAACCTAACCCAACCCAACCCAACCTAACCTAACCAAAGCTAACCTAACCTAACCTAACCAAACCTAACCTAACCTAACTTAACCTAACCTAACGTAACCTAACCTAACCTAACCTATTCTAACGTAACCTAACCTAACCTGACCTAACCTAACCTAACGTAACCTAACCTAACCTAACATAACCTAACGTAACCTAACCTAACCTAACGTAACCTAACCTAACCTAACCCAACCTAACCCGACCCAACCCAACCCAACAACACCCAACCCAACCTAACCTAACCTAACCTAACCTTACCTAACCTAACCAAATTATCCTAACCTAACCTAACCTAACGTAACCTAACCTAACCTAACCTAACGTAACCTAACCTAACCTAACCTAACCCAACCTAACCTAACCTAACCTAACCCAACTCAACCCAACCTAACCTAATCTAACCTAACCTAACCTAACCAAACCTAACCTAACCTAACCTAACGACGTTTGCAAGCGCTTTCACATTAGATATCGCAGTTCCCGACTTGTAATTGTGAAAAACACTGCATCTCACTAAGTGACATTGTTTAATGCGGTTTTACGGCGGTTCATATCTTAACCTAACCTAACATTCGTACTTGTATTGAAAAACGCTCTATACACTGTTTCGTTCAAAATTACGATATTTGCATAACCTCACAGTTTTTCATCAACTTATTGCAGTACAGAACGCTGTATCTCGCTAAATGGCATTGTTCTTTAAGGTTTCACGATGCTTGCATGCGCTTTAACGAGAATATCACAATATAGCAGTTTCGCACTTGTAACGGTAGAACACGCAGTATTTGGCTTGTTCATGCCGTTTTGTGTGCTTTCACAACATTTCACCTATCGCAGTTTAATACTCGCTATAAAACAACACTATCTCGTTAGATGACGTCGTTTTTGGTAGTTTCACGACGCTACCTAGCTTAAACTAACCTAACCTAACCTAACCTTCGCACTTCTATCGTTAGAAAACGTTTTACTCGCAACTTTACAATGTTTTCTACAAGATTACGACGGTTTCATGCGCTTTCACATTAGATATCGTAGTTCCCGACTTGTAATGTTGAAAAACACTACATCTCCCTAAGTGACATTGTTTAATGCGGTTTTACGACGGTTGATATATCAACCTAACCTAACATTCGCACTTGTATCTAAAGACGCTCAATTACACTGTTTCGTTCACAATTACGATATTTGCTTGACCTCACCGTTTCTCACCAACCTATTACAGTACAGAACGCTGTATCTCGCTAAATGACATCGTTCTTTAAGGTTTCACGATACTTGCATGCGCTTTACCGAGAATATCACAATATAGCAGTTTCGCACTTGTAACGGTAGAACACGCAGTATTTGGCTTGTTCATGGCGTTTTGTGTGCTTTCACAACATTTCACCTATCGCAGTTTAATACTCGCAATAAAACAACACTATCTCGTTAGATGACGTCGTTTTTGGTGGTTTCACGACGCTACGTAGCTTAAACATAACTCAACCTAACATAACCTTCGCACTTCTATCGTTAGAAAACGTTTTACTCGCTACTTTACATTGCTTTCTACAACATTACGACGGTTTCAAGCGCTTTCACATTAGATATCGCAGTTCCCAACTTGTAAAGGTGAAAAACACTGCATCTCACTAAGTGACATTGTTTAATGCGGTTTTACGACGGTTCATACCTTGACCTAACGTAACCTAACCTAACCTAACCCAACCTAACCTAACATAACCTAACCTAACCTAACCTAACCTAACCAAACCTAACCTAACGTAACCTAACCTAACCTAACCTAACCTAACGACGTTCGCAAGCGCTTTCACATTAGATATCGCAGTTCCCGACTTGTAATGGTGAAAAACACTGCATCTCACTAAGTGACATTGTTTAATGCGGTTTTACGACGGTTCATATGTTAACCTAACCTAACATTCGTACTTGTATTGAAAAACGCTCTATTACACTGTTTCGTTCACAATTACGATATTTGCATAACCTCACAGTTTTTCACCAACTTATTGCAGTACAGAACGCTGTATCTCGCTAAATGACATCGTTCTTTAAGGTTTCACGATGCTTGCATGCGCTTTAACGAGAATATCACATTATAGCAGTTTCGCACTTGTAACGGTACAACACGCAGTATCTGGCTTGTTCAAGCCGTTTTGTGTACTTTCACAACATTTCACCTATTGCAGTTTCGTACATGCAATAAAACAACACTATCTCGTTAGATGACGTCCTTTTTGGTGGTCTCACGACGCTACATAGCTTAAACTAACATAACTCAAGCTAACCTTCGCACTTCTATCGTTAGAAAACGTTTTACTCGCAACTTTACAATGTTTTCTACAAGATTACGACGGTTTCATGCGCTTTCACATTAGATATCGTAGTTCCCGACTTGTAATGTTGAAAAACACTACATCTCACTAAGTGACATTGTTTAATGCGGTTTTACGACGGTGTATATCTCAACCTAACCTAACATTCGCACTTGTATCTAAGTACGCTCAATTACACTGTTTCGTTCACAATTACGATATTTGCTTGACCTCACAGTTTCTCACCAACTTTTACAGTACAGAACGCTGTATCTCGCTAAATGACATCGTTCTTTAAGGTTTCACGATACTTGCATGCGCTTTAACGAGAATATCACAATAAAGCAGTTTCGCACTTGTAACGGCACAAGACGCAGTATCTGGCTAGTTCATGCCATTTTGTGTGCTTTCCCAATATTTCACCTATCGCAGTTTCGTACTCGCAATAAAACAACACTATCTCGTTAGATGACATCGTTTTTGGTGGCTTCACGACGCTACCTAGCTCAAACTAACCAAACCTTCGCACTTCTATCGTTAGAAAACGTTTTATTCGCTTCTTTACAATGTTTTCTACAAGATTACGACGGTTTCATGCGCTTTCACATTAGATATCGCAGTTCCCGACTTGTAATGGTGAAAAACACAGCATCTCACTAAGTGACATTGTTTAATGCGGTTTTAGCGCGGTTCATATCTTAACCTAACCTAACCTTACCTAACCCAACCTAACCTAACCTAACCTAACCAAACCTTACCTAACCTAACCTAACCAAACCTAACCTAACCTAACCTAACGTAACCTAACCTAACCTAACCTAACCTAACCTAACGACGTTTGCAAGCGCTTTCACATTAGATATCGCAGTTCCCGACTTGTAACGGTGAAAAACACTGCATCTCACTAAGTGACATTGTTTAATGCGGTTTTACGACGGTTCATATCTTAACCTAACCTAACATTCGCACTTGCATTAAAAAACGCTCTATTACACTGTTTCGTTCACAATTAGGATACTTGCATAACCTCACAGTTTTTCACCAACTTATTGCAGTACAGAACGCTGTATCTCGCTAAATGACATCGTTCTTTAAGGTTTCACGATGCTTGCATGCGCTTTAACGAGAATATCGCAACATAGCAGTTTCGCACTTGTAACGGTACAACACGCAGTATTTGGCTTGTTCATGCCGTTTTGTGTGCTTTCACAACATTTCACCTATCGCAGTTTCGTACTCGCAATAAAACAACACTATCTCGTTAGATGACGTTGTTTTTGGTAGTTTCACGACGCTACCTAGCTTAAACTAACATAACTCAACCTAACATAACCTTCGCACTTCTATCGTTAGAAAACGTTTTACTCGCTACTTTACATTGCTTTCTACAACATTACGACGGTTTCAAGCGCTTTCACATTAGATATCACAGTTCCCAACTTGTAAAGGTGAAAAACACTGCATCTCACTAAGTGACATTGTTTAATGCGGTTTTACGACGGTTCATACCTTGACCTAACGTAACCTAACCTAACCTAACCCAACCTAACCTAACATAACCTAACCTAACCTAACCTAAAGAAACCTAACCTAACGTAACCTAACCTAACCTAACCTAACCAAACCTAACCTAACGACGTTTGCAAGCGCTTTCACATTAGATATCGCAGTTCCCGACTTGTAATGGTGAAAAACACTGCATCTCACTAAGTGACATTGTTTAATGCGGTTTTACGACGGTTCATATCTTAACCTAACCTAACATTCGTACTTGTATTGAAAAACGCTCTATTACACTGTTTCGTTCACAATTACGATATTTGCATAACCTCACAGTTTTTCACCAACTTATTGCAGTACAGAACGCTGTATCTCGCTAAATGGCATTGTTCTTTAAGGTTTCACGATGCTTGCATGCGCTTTAACGAGAATATCACAATATAGCAGTTTCGCACTTGTAACGGTAGAACACGCAGTATTTGGCTTGTTCATGCCGTTTTGTGTGCTTTCACAACATTTCACCTATCGCAGTTTAATACTCGCTATAAAACAACACTATCTCGTTAGATGACGTCGTTTTTGGTAGTTTCACGACGCTACCTAGCTTAAACTAACCTAACCTAACCTAACCTTTGCACTTCTATCGTTAGAAAACGTTTTACTCGCAACTTTACAATGTTTTCTACAAGATTACGACGGTTTCATGCGCTTTCACATTAGATATTGTAGTTCCCGACTTGTAATGTTGAAAAACACTACATCTCACTAAGTGACATTGTTTAATGCGGTTTTACGACGGTTCATACCTTAACCTAACCTAACCTAACCTTACCTAACCTAACCTAACCTAACCTAACCAACCCAACCCAACCTAACCTAACCTAACCTAACCTGAACTAACCTAACCCAACCTAACCTAACCTAACCTAACCTAACCCAACCTAACCCAACCCAACCCAACCTAACCTAACCAAAGCTAACCTAACCTAACCTAACCAAACCTAACCTAACCTAACTTAACCTAACCTAACGTAACCTAACCTAACCTAACCTATTCTAACGTAACCTAACCTTACCTGACCTAACCTAACCTAACGTAACCTAACCTAACCTAACATAACCTAACGTAACCTAACCTAACCTAACGTAACCTAACCTAACCTAACCCAACCTAACCCAACCCAACCCAACAACACCCAACCCAACCTAACCTAACCTAACCTAACCTTACCTAACCTAACCAAATTATCTTTACCTAACCTAACCTAACCTAACGTAACCTAACCTAACCTAACCTAACGTAACCTAACCTAACCTAACCTAACCTAACCTAACCCAACTCAACCCAACCTAACCTAATCTAACCTAACCTAACCTAACCAAACCTAACCTAACCTAACCTAACCTAACCTAACCTAACGACGGTTGCAAGCGCTTTCACATTAGATATCGCAGTTCCCCACTTTTAATGGTGAAAAACACTGCATCTCACTAATTGACATTGTTTAATGCGGTTTTACGACGGTTCATATCTTAACCTAACCTAACATTCGCATTTGTATCTAAAAACGCTCTATTACACTGTTTTGTTCACAATTACGATATTTGCATAACCTCACAGTTTTTCACCAACTTATTGCAGTACAGAAGGCTGTATCTCGCTAAATGACATTGTTCTTTAAGGTTTCACGATGCTTGCATGCGCTTTAACGAGAATATCACAATATAGCAGTTTCGCACTTGTAACGGTAGAACACGCAGTATTTGGCTTGTTCATGCCGTTTTGTGTGCTTTCACATTTCACCTATCGCAGTTTAATACTCGCTATAAAACAACACTATCTCGTTAGATGACGTCGTTTTTGGTAGTTTCACGACGCTACCTAGCTTAAACTAACCTAACCTAACCTAACCTTCGCACTTCTATCGTTAGAAAACGTTTTACTCGCAACTTTACAATGTTTTCTACAAGATTACGACGGTTTCATGCGCTTTCACATTAGATATCGTAGTTCCCGACTTGTAATGTTGAAAAACACTACATCTCACTAAGTGACATTGTTTAATGCGGTTTTACGACGGTTGATATATCAACCTAACCTAACATTCGCACTTGTATCTAAAGACGCTCAATTACACTGTTTCGTTCACAATTACGATATTTGCTTGACCTCACAGTTTCTCACCAACTTATTACAGTACAGAACGCTGTATCTCGCTAAATGACATCGTTCTTTAAGGTTTCACGATACTTGCATGCGCTTTACCGAGAATATCACAATATAGCAGTTTCGCACTTGTAACGGTAGAACACGCAGTATTTGGCTTGTTCATGCCGTTTTGTGTGCTTTCACATTATTTCACCTATCGCAGTTTAATACTCGCAATAAAACAACACTATCTCGTTAGATGACGTCGTTTTTGGTGGTTTCACGACGCTACGTAGCTTAAACTAACATAACTCAACCTAACATAACCTTCGCACTTCTATCGTTAGAAAACGTTTTACTAGCTACTTTACATTGCTTTCTACAACATTACGACGGTTTTAAGCGCTTTCACATTAGATATCGCAGTTCCCAACTTGTAAAGGTGAAAAACACTGCATCTCACTATGTGACATTGTTTAATGCGGTTTTACGACGGTTGATATCTCAACCTAACCTAACATTCGCACTTGTATCTAAATACGCTCAATTACACTGTTTCGTTCACAATTACGATATTTGCTTGACCTCACAGTTTCTCACCAACCTATTACAGTACAGAACGCTGTATCTCGCTAAATGACATCGTTCTTTAAGGTTTCACGATACTTGCATGCGCTTTAACAAGAATATCACAATAAAGCAGTTTCGCACTTGTAACGGCACAAGACGCAGTATCTGGCTAGTTCATGCCATTTTGTGTGCTTTCCCAATATTTCACCTATCGCAGTTTCGTACTCGCAATAAAACAACACTATCTCGTTAGATGACATCGTTTTTGGTGGCTTCACGACGCTACCTAGCTCAAACTAACCGAACCTTCGCACTTCTATCGTTAGAAAACGTTTTATTCGCTACTTTACAATGTTTTCTACAAGATTACGACGGTTTCATGCGCTTTCACATTAGATATCGCAGTTCCCGACTTGGAATGGTGAAAAACACAGCATCTCACTAAGTGACATTGTTTAATGCGGTTTTAGCGCGGTTCATATCTTAACCTAACCTTACCTTACCTAACCCAACCTCACCTAACCTAACCTAACCAAACCTTACCTAACATCCCTAACCTAACCTAACCTAACCTAACCTAACCAAACCTAACCTAACCTAACCTAACGTAACCTAACCTAACCTAACCTAACCTAACCTAACCTAACGACGTTTGCAAGCGCTTTCACATTAGATATCGCTGTTCCCGACTTGTAATGCTGAAAAACACTGCATTTCACTAAGTGACATTGTTTAATGCGGTTTTACGACGGTTCATTACTTAACCTAACCTAACATTCGCACTTGCATTAAAAACGCTCTATTACACTGTTTCGTTCACAATTAGGATATTTGCATAACCTCACAGTTTTTCACCAACTTATTGCAGTACAGAACGCTGTATCTCGCTAAATGACATCGTTCTTTAATGTTTCACGATGCTTGCATGCGCTTTAACGAGAATATCACAACATAGCAGTTTCGCACTTGTAACGGTACAACACGCAGTATTTGGCTTGTTCATGCCGTTTTGTGTGCTTTCACAACATTTCACCTATCGCAGTTTCGTACTCGCAATAAAACAACACTATCTCGTTAGATGACGTTGTTTTTGGTAGTTTCACGACGCTACCTAGCTTAAACTAACATAACTCAACCTAACATAACCTTCGCACTTCTATCGTTAGAAAACGTTTTACTCGCTACTTTACATTGCTTTCTACAACATTACGACGGTTTCAAGCGCTTTCACATTAGATATCACAGTTCCCAACTTGTAAAGGTGAAAAACACTGCATCTCACTAAGTGACATTGTTTAATGCGGTTTTACGACGGTTCATACCTTAACCTAACGTAACCTAACCTAACCTAACCTTACCTAACCTAACCTAACCTAACCTAACCTAACCAACCCAACCCAACCTAACCTAACCTAACCTAAACTAACCTAACCCAACCTAACCTAACCAAACCTAACCTAACCCAACCCAACCCAACCCAACCTAACCTAACCAAAGCTAACCTAACCTAACCTAACCAAACCTAACCTAACCTAACTTAACCTAACCTAACGTAACCTAACCTAACCTAACCTATTCTAACGTAACCTAACCTTACCTGACCTAACCTAACCTAACGTAACCTAACCTAACCTAACATAACCTAACGTAACCTAACCTAACCTAACGTAACCTAACCTAACCTAACCCAACCTAACCCAACCTAACCCAACCCAACCCAACCCAACAACACCCAACCCAACCTAACCTAACCTAACCTAACCTTACCTAACCTAACCAAATTATCTTTACCTAACCTAACCTAACCTAACGTAACCTAACCTAACCTAACCTAACGTAACCTAACCTAACCTAACCTAACCTAACCCAACCTAACCTAACCTAACCTAACCCAACTCAACCCAACCTAACCTAATCTAACCTAACCTAACCTAACCAAACCTAACCTAACCTAACCTAACCTAACCTAACGACGGTTGCAAGCGCTTTCACATTAGATATCGCAGTTCCCCACTTTTAATGGTGAAAAACACTGCATCTCACTAATTGACATTGTTTAATGCGGTTTTACGACGGTTCATATCTTAACCTAACCTAACATTCGCAGTTGTATCTAAAAACGCTCTATTACACTCTGTTGTTCACAATTACGATATTTGCATAACCTCACAGTTTTTCACCAACTTATTGCAGTACAGAACGCTGTATCTCGCTAAATGACATTGCTCTTTAAGGTTTCACGATGCTTGCATGCGCTTTAACAAGAATATCACAATATAGCAGTTTCGCACTTGTAACGGTAGAACACGCAGTATTTGGCTTGTTCATGCCGTTTTGTGTGCTTTCACAACATTTCACCTATCGCAGTTTAATACTCGCTATAAAACAACACTATCTCGTTAGATGACGTCGTTTTTGGTAGTTTCACGACGCTACCTAGCTTAAACTAACCTAACCTAACCTAACCTTCACACTTCTATCGTTAGAAAACGTTTTACTCGCAACTTTACAATGTTTTCTACAAGATTACGACGGTTTCATGCGCTTTCACATTAGATATCGTAGTTCCCGACTTGTAATGTTGAAAAACACTACATCTCACTAAGTGACATTGTTTAATGCGGTATTACGACGGTTGATATATCAACCTAACCTAACATTCGCACTTGTATCTAAAGACGCTCAATTACACTGTTTCGTTCACAATTACGATATTTGCTTGACCTCACAGTTTCTCACCAACTTATTACAGTACAGAACGCTGTATCTCGCTAAATGACATCGTTCTTTAAGGTTTCACGATACTTGCATGCGCTTTACCGAGAATATCACAATATAGCAGTTTCGCACTTGTAACGGTAGAACACGCAGTATTTGGCTTGTTCATGCCGTTTTGTGTGCTTTCACAACATTTCACCTATCGCAGTTTAATACTCGCAATAAAACAACACTATCTCGTTAGATGACGTCGTTTTTGGTGGTTTCACGACGCTACGTAGCTTAAACTAACATAACTCAACTTAACATAACCTTCGCACTTCTATCGTTAGAAAACGTTTTACTAGCTACTTTACATTGCTTTCTACAACATTACGACGGTTTCAAGCGCTTTCACATTAGATATCGCAGTTCCCAACTTGTAAAGGTGAAAAACACTGCATCTCACTATGTGACATTGTTTAATGCGGTTTTACGACGGTTCATACCTTAACCTAACGTAACCTTACCTAACCTAACCCAACCTAACCTAACATAACCTAACCTAACCTAACCTAACCTAACCAAACCTAACCTAACCTAACCTAACCTAACCTAACCTAACCTAACCTAACCTAACGACGTTTGCAAGCGCTTTCACATTAGATATCGCAGTTTCCGACTTGTAATGGTGAAAAACACTGCATCTCACTAAGTGACATTGTTTAATGCGGTTTTACGACGGTTCATATCTTAACCTAACCTAACATTCGTACTTGTATTGAAAAACGCTCTATTACACTGTTTCGTTCACAATTACGATATTTGCTTGACCTCACAGTTTCTCACCAACCTATTACAGTACAGAACGCTGTATCTCGCTAAATGACATCGTTCTTTAAGGTTTCACGATACTTGCATGCGCTTTAACGAGAATATCACAATAAAGCAGTTTCGCACTTGTAACGGCACAAGACGCAGTATCTGGCTAGTTCATGCCATTTTGTGTGCTTTCCCAATATTTCACCTATCGCAGTTTCGTACTCGCAATAAAACAACACTATCTCGTTAGATGACATCGTTTTTGTGGCTTCATGACGCTACCTAGCTCAAACTAACCGAACCTTCGCACTTCTATTGTTAGAAAACGTTTTATTGGCTACTTTACAATGTTTTCTACAAGATTACGACGGTTTCATGCGCTTTCACATTAGATACCGCAGTTCCCGACTTGTAATGGTGAAAAACACAGCATCTCACTAAGTGACATTGTTTAATGCGGTTTTAGCGCGGTTCATATCTTAACCTAACCTAACCTTACCTAACCCAACCTAACCTAACCTAACCTAACCAAACCTTACCTAACATCACTAACCTAACCTAACCTAACCTAACCTAACCAAACCTAACCTAACCTAACCTAACGTAACCTAACCTAACCTAACCTAACCTAACCTAACGACGTTTGCAAGCGCTTTCACATTAGATATCGCAGTTCCCGACTTGTAATGGTGAAAAACACTGCATTTCACTAAGTGACATTGTTTAATGCGGTTTTACGACGGTTCATATCTTAACCTAACCTAACATTCGCACTTGCATTAAAAAACGCTCTATTACACTGTTTCGTTCACAATTAGGATATTTGCATAACCTCACAGTTTTTCACCAACTTATTGCAGTACAGAACGCTGTATCTCGCTAAATGACATCGTTCTTTAAGGTTTCACGATGCTTGCATGCGCTTTAACGAGAATATCACAACATAGCAGTTTCGCACTTGTAACGGTACAACACGCAGTATTTGGCTTGTTCATGCCGTTTTGTGTGCTTTCACAACATTTCACCTATCGCAGTTTCGTACTCGCAATAAAACAACACTATCTCGTTAGATGACGTTGTTTTTGGTAGTTTCACGACGCTACCTAGCTTAAACTAACATAACTCAACCTAACATAACCTTCGCACTTCTATCGTTAGAAAACGTTTTACTCGCTACTTTACATTGCTTTCTACAACATTACGACGGTTTCAAGCGCTTTCACATTAGATATCACAGTTCCCAACTTGTAAAGGTGAAAAACACTGCATCTCACTAAGTGACATTGTTTAATGCGGTTTTACGACGGTTCATACCTTAACCTAACGTAACCTAACCTAACCTAACCTTACCAAACCTAACCTAACCTAACCTAACCCAACCCAACCCAACCTAACCTAACCTAACCTAACCTAAACTAACCTAAACTAACCTAACCCAACCTAACCTAACCTAACCTAACCTAACCCAACCCAACCCAACCCAACCTAACCTAACCTAAGCTAACCTAACCAAACCTAACCAAACCTAACCTAACCTAACTTAACCTAACCTAACGTAACCTAACCTAACCTAACCTATTCTAACGTAACCTAACCTTACCTGACCTAACCTAACCTAACGTAACCTAACCTAACCTAACATAACCTAACGTAACCTAACCTAACCTAACCTAACCTAACGTAACCTAACCTAACCTAACCCAACCTAACCCAACCCAACCCAACCCAACAACACCCAACCCAACAACACCCAACCCAACCTAACCTAACCTAACCTTACCTAACCTAACCAAATTATCCTTACCTAACCTAACCTAACCTAACGGAACCTAACCTAACCTAACGTAACCTAACCTAACCTAACCCAACCTAACCTAACCTAACCTAACCTAACCCAACTCAACCCAACCTAACCTAATCTAACCTAACCTAACCTAACCTAACAAAACCTAACCTAACCTAACCTAACGACGGTTGCAAGCGCTTTCACATTAGATATCGCAGTTCCCGACTTTTAATGGTGAAAAACACTGCATCTCACTAATTGACATTGTTTAATGCGGTTTTACGACGGTTCATATCTTAACCTAACCTAACATTCGCACTTGTATCTAAAAACACTTTATTACACTTTTTTGTTCACAATTACGATATTTGCATAACCTCACAGTTTTTCACCAACTTATTGCAGTACAGAACGTTGTATCTCGCTAAATGACATATTTCTTTAAGGTTTCACGATACTTGCATGCGCTTTACCGAGAATGTCAAAACATAGCAGTTTCGCACTTGTAACGGTACAACACGCAGTATTTGGCTTGTTCATGCCGTTTTGTGTGCTTTCACAACATTTCACCTATCGCAGTTTAATACTCGCAATAAAACAACACTATCTCTTTAGATGACGTCGTTTTTGGTAGTTTCACGACGCTACCTAGCCTAAACTAACCTAACCTAACCTAACCTTCGCACTTCTATCGTTAGAATACGTTTTACTCGCAACTTTACAATGTTTTCTACAAGATTACGACGGTTTCATGCGCTTTCACATTAGATATCGTAGTTCCCGACTTGTAATGTTGAAAAACACTACATCTCACTAAGTGACATTGTTTAATGCGGTTTTACGACGGTTGATATCTCAACCTAACCTAACATTCGCACTTGTATCTAAATACGCTCAATTACACTGTTTCGTTCACAATTACGATATTTGCTTGACCTCACAGTTTCTCACCAACCTATTACAGTACAGAATGCTGTATCTCGCTAAATGACATCGTTCTTTAAGGTTTCACGATACTTGCATGCGCTTTAACGAGAATATCACAATAAAGCAGTTTCGCACTTGTAACGGCACAAGACGCAGTATCTGGCTAGTTCATGCCATTTTGTGTGCTTTCCCAATATTTCACCTATCGCAGTTTCGTACTCGCAATAAAACAACACTATCTCGTTAGATGACATCGTTTTTGGTGGCTTCACGACGCTACCTAGCTCAAACTAACCGAACCTTCGCACTTCTATCGTTAGAAAACGTTTTATTGGCTACTTTACAATGTTTTCTACAAGATTACGACGGTTTCATGCGCTTTCACATTAGATATCGCAGTTCCCGACTTGTAATGGTGAAAAACACAGCATCTCACTAAGTGACATTGTTTAATGCGGTTTTAGCGCGGTTCATATCTTAACCTAACCTAACCTTACCTAACCCAACCTAACCTAACCTAACCTAACCAAACCTTACCTAACATCCCTAACCTAACCTAACCTAACCTAACCTAACCAAACCTAACCTAACCTAACCTAACGTAACCTAACCTAACCTAACCTAACCTAACGACGTTTGCAAGCGCTTTCACATTAGATATCGCAGTTCCCGACTTGTAATGGTGAAAAACACTGCATTTCACTAAGTGACATTGTTTAATGCGGTTTTACGACGGTTCATATCTTAACCTAACCTAACATTCGCACTTGCATTAAAAACGCTCTATTACACTGTTTCGTTCACAATTACGATATTTGCTTGACCTCACAGTTTCTCACCAACTTATTACAGTACAGAACGCTGTATCTCGCTAAATGACATCGTTCTTTAAGGTTTCACGATACTTGCATGCGCTTTACCGAGAATATCACAATATAGCAGTTTCGCACTTGTAGCGGTAGAACACGCAGTATTTGGCTTGTTCATGCCGTTTTGTGTGCTTTCACAACATTTCACCTATCGCAGTTTAATACTCGCAATAAAACAACACTATCTCGTTAGATGACGTCGTTTTTGGTGGTTTCACGACGCTACGTAGCTTAAACTAACATAACTCAACCTAACATAACCTTCGCTTTTCTATCGTTAGAAAACGTTTTACTAGCTGCTTTACATTGCTTTCTACAACATTACGACGGTTTCAAGCGCTTTCACATTAGATATCGCAGTTCCCAACTTGTAAAGGTGAAAAACACTGCATCTCACTATGTGACATTGTTTAATGCAGTTTTACGACGGTTCATACCTTAACCTAACGTAACCTTACCTAACCTAACCCAACCTAACCTAACATAACCTAACCTATTCTAACGTAACCTAACCTTACCTGACATAACCTAACCTAACGTAACCTAACCTAACCTAACATAACCTAACGTAACCTAACCTAACCTAACGTAACCTAACCTAACCTAACCCAACCTAACCCAACCCAACCCAACCCAACAACACCCAACCCAACCTTACCTAACCTAACCTAACCTTACCTAACCTAACCAAATTATCTTTACCTAACCTAACCTAACCTAACGTAACCTAACCTAACCTAACCTAACGTAACCTAACCTAACCTAACCTAACCCAACCTAACCTAACCTAACCTAACCCAACTCAACCCAACCTAACCTAATCTAACCTAACCTAACGTAACCTAACCTAACCTAACCTAACCTAACCTAACCTAACCTAACCTAACGACGTTTGCAAGCGCTTTCACATTAGATATCGCAGTTCCCGACTTGTAATGGTGAAAAACACTGCATCTCACTAAGTGACATTGTTTAATGCAGTTTTACGACGGTTCATATCTTAACCTAACCTAACATTCGTACTTGTATTGAAAAACGCTCTATTACACTGTTTCGTTCACAATTACGATATTTGCATAACCTCACAGTTTTTCACCAACTTATTGCAGTACAGAACGCTGTATCTCGCTAAATGACATCGTTCTTTAAGGTTTCACGATGCTTGCATGCGCTTTAACGAGAATATCACATTATAGCAGTTTCGCACTTGTAACGGTACAACACGCAGTATCTGGCTTGTTCAAGCCGTTTTGTGTACTTTCACAACATTTCACCTATTGCAGTTTCGTACATGCAATAAAACAACACTATCTCGTTAGATGACGTCCGTTTTGGTGGTCTCACGACGCTACATAGCTTAAACTAGCATAACTCAAGCTAACCTTCGCACTTCTATCGTTAGAAAACGTTTTACTCGCAACTTTACAATGTTTTCTACAAGATTACGACGGTTTCATGCGCTTTCACATTAGATATCGTAGTTCCCGACTTGTAATGTTGAAAAACACTGCATCTCACTAAGTGACATTGTTTAATGCGGTTTTACGACGGTTCATATCTTAACCTAACCTAACATTCGTACTTGTATTGAAAAACGCTCTATTACACTGTTTCGTTCACAATTACGATATTTGCTTGACCTCACAGTTTCTCACCAACCTATTACAGTACAGAACGCTGTATCTCGCTAAATGACATCGTTCTTTAAGGTTTCACGATACTTGCATGCGCTTTAACGAGAATATCACAATAAAGCAGTTTCGCACTTGTAACGGCACAAGACGCAGTATCTGGCTAGTTCATGCCATTTTGTGTGCTTTCCCAATATTTCACCTATCGCAGTTTCGTACTCGCAATAAAACAACACTATCTCGTTAGATGACATCGTTTTTGTGGCTTCATGACGCTACCTAGCTCAAACTAACCGAACCTTCGCACTTCTATTGTTAGAAAACGTTTTATTGGCTACTTTACAATGTTTTCTACAAGATTACGACGGTTTCATGCGCTTTCACATTAGATACCGCAGTTCCCGACTTGTAATGGTGAAAAACACAGCATCTCACTAAGTGACATTGTTTAATGCGGTTTTAGCGCGGTTCATATCTTAACCTAACCTAACCTTACCTAACCCAACCTAACCTAACCTAACCTAACCAAACCTTACCTAACATCACTAACCTAACCTAACCTAACCTAACCTAACCAAACCTAACCTAACCTAACCTAACGTAACCTAACCTAACCTAACCTAACCTAACCTAACGACGTTTGCAAGCGCTTTCACATTAGATATCGCAGTTCCCGACTTGTAATGGTGAAAAACACTGCATTTCACTAAGTGACATTGTTTAATGCGGTTTTACGACGGTTCATATCTTAACCTAACCTAACATTCGCACTTGCATTAAAAAACGCTCTATTACACTGTTTCGTTCACAATTAGGATATTTGCATAACCTCACAGTTTTTCACCAACTTATTGCAGTACAGAACGCTGTATCTCGCTAAATGACATCGTTCTTTAAGGTTTCACGATGCTTGCATGCGCTTTAACGAGAATATCACAACATAGCAGTTTCGCACTTGTAACGGTACAACACGCAGTATTTGGCTTGTTCATGCCGTTTTGTGTGCTTTCACAACATTTCACCTATCGCAGTTTCGTACTCGCAATAAAACAACACTATCTCGTTAGATGACGTTGTTTTTGGTAGTTTCACGACGCTACCTAGCTTAAACTAACATAACTCAACCTAACATAACCTTCGCACTTCTATCGTTAGAAAACGTTTTACTCGCTACTTTACATTGCTTTCTACAACATTACGACGGTTTCAAGCGCTTTCACATTAGATATCACAGTTCCCAACTTGTAAAGGTGAAAAACACTGCATCTCACTAAGTGACATTGTTTAATGCGGTTTTACGACGGTTCATACCTTAACCTAACGTAACCTAACCTAACCTAACCTTACCAAACCTAACCTAACCTAACCTAACCCAACCCAACCCAACCTAACCTAACCTAACCTAACCTAAACTAACCTAAACTAACCTAACCCAACCTAACCTAACCTAACCTAACCTAACCCAACCCAACCCAACCCAACCTAACCTAACCTAAGCTAACCTAACCAAACCTAACCAAACCTAACCTAACCTAACTTAACCTAACCTAACGTAACCTAACCTAACCTAACCTATTCTAACGTAACCTAACCTTACCTGACCTAACCTAACCTAACGTAACCTAACCTAACCTAACATAACCTAACGTAACCTAACCTAACCTAACCTAACCTAACGTAACCTAACCTAACCTAACCCAACCTAACCCAACCCAACCCAACCCAACAACACCCAACCCAACAACACCCAACCCAACCTAACCTAACCTAACCTTACCTAACCTAACCAAATTATCCTTACCTAACCTAACCTAACCTAACGGAACCTAACCTAACCTAACGTAACCTAACCTAACCTAACCCAACCTAACCTAACCTAACCTAACCTAACCCAACTCAACCCAACCTAACCTAATCTAACCTAACCTAACCTAACCTAACAAAACCTAACCTAACCTAACCTAACGACGGTTGCAAGCGCTTTCACATTAGATATCGCAGTTCCCGACTTTTAATGGTGAAAAACACTGCATCTCACTAATTGACATTGTTTAATGCGGTTTTACGACGGTTCATATCTTAACCTAACCTAACATTCGCACTTGTATCTAAAAACACTTTATTACACTTTTTTGTTCACAATTACGATATTTGCATAACCTCACAGTTTTTCACCAACTTATTGCAGTACAGAACGTTGTATCTCGCTAAATGACATATTTCTTTAAGGTTTCACGATACTTGCATGCGCTTTACCGAGAATGTCAAAACATAGCAGTTTCGCACTTGTAACGGTACAACACGCAGTATTTGGCTTGTTCATGCCGTTTTGTGTGCTTTCACAACATTTCACCTATCGCAGTTTAATACTCGCAATAAAACAACACTATCTCTTTAGATGACGTCGTTTTTGGTAGTTTCACGACGCTACCTAGCCTAAACTAACCTAACCTAACCTAACCTTCGCACTTCTATCGTTAGAATACGTTTTACTCGCAACTTTACCATGTTTTCTACAAGATTACGACGGTTTCATGCGCTTTCACATTAGATATCGTAGTTCCCGACTTGTAATGTTGAAAAACACTACATCTCACTAAGTGACATTGTTTAATGCGGTTTTACGACGGTTGATATCTCAACCTAACCTAACATTCGCACTTGTATCTAAATACGCTCAATTACACTGTTTCGTTCACAATTACGATATTTGCTTGACCTCACAGTTTCTCACCAACCTATTACAGTACAGAATGCTGTATCTCGCTAAATGACATCGTTCTTTAAGGTTTCACGATACTTGCATGCGCTTTAACGAGAATATCACAATAAAGCAGTTTCGCACTTGTAACGGCACAAGACGCAGTATCTGGCTAGTTCATGCCATTTTGTGTGCTTTCCCAATATTTCACCTATCGCAGTTTCGTACTCGCAATAAAACAACACTATCTCGTTAGATGACATCGTTTTTGGTGGCTTCACGACGCTACCTAGCTCAAACTAACCGAACCTTCGCACTTCTATCGTTAGAAAACGTTTTATTGGCTACTTTACAATGTTTTCTACAAGATTACGACGGTTTCATGCGCTTTCACATTAGATATCGCAGTTCCCGACTTGTAATGGTGAAAAACACAGCATCTCACTAAGTGACATTGTTTAATGCGGTTTTAGCGCGGTTCATATCTTAACCTAACCTAACCTTACCTAACCCAACCTAACCTAACCTAACCTAACCAAACCTTACCTAACATCCCTAACCTAACCTAACCTAACCTAACCTAACCAAACCTAACCTAACCTAACCTAACGTAACCTAACCTAACCTAACCTAACCTAACGACGTTTGCAAGCGCTTTCACATTAGATATCGCAGTTCCCGACTTGTAATGGTGAAAAACACTGCATTTCACTAAGTGACATTGTTTAATGCGGTTTTACGACGGTTCATATCTTAACCTAACCTAACATTCGCACTTGCATTAAAAACGCTCTATTACACTGTTTCGTTCACAATTACGATATTTGCTTGACCTCACAGTTTCTCACCAACTTATTACAGTACAGAACGCTGTATCTCGCTAAATGACATCGTTCTTTAAGGTTTCACGATACTTGCATGCGCTTTACCGAGAATATCACAATATAGCAGTTTCGCACTTGTAGCGGTAGAACACGCAGTATTTGGCTTGTTCATGCCGTTTTGTGTGCTTTCACAACATTTCACCTATCGCAGTTTAATACTCGCAATAAAACAACACTATCTCGTTAGATGACGTCGTTTTTGGTGGTTTCACGACGCTACGTAGCTTAAACTAACATAACTCAACCTAACATAACCTTCGCTTTTCTATCGTTAGAAAACGTTTTACTAGCTGCTTTACATTGCTTTCTACAACATTACGACGGTTTCAAGCGCTTTCACATTAGATATCGCAGTTCCCAACTTGTAAAGGTGAAAAACACTGCATCTCACTATGTGACATTGTTTAATGCAGTTTTACGACGGTTCATACCTTAACCTAACGTAACCTTACCTAACCTAACCCAACCTAACCTAACATAACCTAACCTATTCTAACGTAACCTAACCTTACCTGACATAACCTAACCTAACGTAACCTAACCTAACCTAACATAACCTAACGTAACCTAACCTAACCTAACGTAACCTAACCTAACCTAACCCAACCTAACCCAACCCAACCCAACCCAACAACACCCAACCCAACCTTACCTAACCTAACCTAACCTTACCTAACCTAACCAAATTATCTTTACCTAACCTAACCTAACCTAACGTAACCTAACCTAACCTAACCTAACGTAACCTAACCTAACCTAACCTAACCCAACCTAACCTAACCTAACCTAACCCAACTCAACCCAACCTAACCTAATCTAACCTAACCTAACGTAACCTAACCTAACCTAACCTAACCTAACCTAACCTAACCTAACCTAACGACGTTTGCAAGCGCTTTCACATTAGATATCGCAGTTCCCGACTTGTAATGGTGAAAAACACTGCATCTCACTAAGTGACATTGTTTAATGCAGTTTTACGACGGTTCATATCTTAACCTAACCTAACATTCGTACTTGTATTGAAAAACGCTCTATTACACTGTTTCGTTCACAATTACGATATTTGCATAACCTCACAGTTTTTCACCAACTTATTGCAGTACAGAACGCTGTATCTCGCTAAATGACATCGTTCTTTAAGGTTTCACGATGCTTGCATGCGCTTTAACGAGAATATCACATTATAGCAGTTTCGCACTTGTAACGGTACAACACGCAGTATCTGGCTTGTTCAAGCCGTTTTGTGTACTTTCACAACATTTCACCTATTGCAGTTTCGTACATGCAATAAAACAACACTATCTCGTTAGATGACGTCCGTTTTGGTGGTCTCACGACGCTACATAGCTTAAACTAGCATAACTCAAGCTAACCTTCGCACTTCTATCGTTAGAAAACGTTTTACTCGCAACTTTACAATGTTTTCTACAAGATTACGACGGTTTCATGCGCTTTCACATTAGATATCGTAGTTCCCGACTTGTAATGTTGAAAAACACTACATCTCACTAAGTGACATTGTTTAATGCGGTTTTACGACGGTTGATATCTCAACCTAACCTAACATTCGCACTTGTATCTAAATACGCTCAATTACACTGTTTCGTTCACAATTACGATATTTGCTTGACCTCACAGTTTCTCACCAACCTATTACAGTACAGAACGCTGTATCTCGCTAAATGACATCGTTCTTTAAGGTTTCACGATACTTGCATGCGCTTTAACAAGAATATCACAATAAAGCAGTTTCGCACTTGTAACGGCACAAAACGCAGTATCTGGCTAGTTCATGCCATTTTGTGTGCTTTCCCAATATTTCACCTATCGCAGTTTCGTACTCGCAATAAAACAACACTATCTCGTTAGATGACATCGTTTTTGGTGGCTTCACGACGCTACCTAGCTCAAACTAACCGAACCTTCGCACTTCTATCGTTAGAAAACGTTTTATTCGCTACTTTACAATGTTTTCTACAAGATTACGACGGTTTCATGCGCTTTCACATTAGATATCGCAGTTCCCGACTTGTAATGGTGAAAAACACAGCATCTCACTAAGTGACATTGTTTAATGCGGTTTTAGCGCGGTTCATATCTTAACCTAACCTAACCTTACCTAACCCAACCTAACCTAACCTAACCTAACCAAACCTTACCTAACATCCCTAACCTAACCTAACCAAACCTAACCTAACCTAACCTAACGTAACCTAACCTAACCTAACCTAACCTAACGACGTTTGCAAGCGCTTTCACATTAGATATCGCAGTTCCCGACTTGTAATGGTGAAAAACACTGCATTTCACTAAGTGACATTGTTTAATGCGGTTTTACGACGGTTCATTACTTAACCTAACCTAACATTCGCACTTGCATTAAAAAACGCTCTATTACACTGTTTCGTTCACAATTAGGATATTTGCATAACCTCACAGTTTTTCACCAACTTATTGCAGTACAGAACGCTGTATCTCGCTAAATGACATCGTTTTTTAAGGTTTCACGATACTTGCATGCGCTTTACCGAGAATATCACAATATAGCAGTTTCGCACTTGTAACGGTAGAACACGCAGTATTTGGCTTGTTCATGCCGTTTTGTGTGCTTTCACAACATTTCACCTATCGCAGTTTAATACTCGCAATAAAACAACACTATCTCGTTAGATGACGTCGTTTTTGGTGGTTTCACGACGCTACGTAGCTTAAACTAACATAACTCAACCTAACATAACCTTCGCACTTCTATCGTTAGAAAACGTTTTACTAGCTACTTTACATTGCTTTCTACAACATTACGACGGTTTCAAGCGCTTTCACATTAGATATCGCAGTTCCCAACTTGTAAAGGTGAAAAACACTGCATCTCACTATGTGACATTGTTTAATGCGGTTTTACGACGGTTCATACCTTAACCTAACGTAACCTTACCTAACCTAACCGAACCTAACCTAACCTAACCTAACCTAACCTAACCTAACCAAACCTAACCTAACGTAACCTAACCTAACCTAACGTAACCTAACCTAACCTAACCTAACGACGTTTGCAAGCGCTTTCACATTAGATATCGCAGTTCCCGACTTGTAATGGTGAAAAACACTGCATCTCACTAAGTGACATTGTTTAATGCGGTTTTACGACGGTTCATATCTTAACCTAACCTAACATTCGTACTTGTATTGAAAAACGCTCTATTACACTGTTTCGTTCACAATTACGATATTTGCATAACCTCACAGTTTTTCACCAACTTATTGCAGTACAGAACGCTGTATCACGCTAAATGACATCGTTCTTTAAGGTTTCACGATGCTTGCATGCGCTTTAACGAGAATATCACATTATAGCAGTTTCGCACTTGTAACGGTACAACACGCAGTATCTGGCTTGTTCAAGCCGTTTTGTGTACTTTCACAACATTTCACCTATTGCAGTTTCGTACATGCAATAAAACAACACTATCTCGTTAGATGACGTCCTTTTTCGTGGTCTCACGACGCTACATAGCTTAAACTAACATAACTCAAGCTAACCTTCGCACTTCTATCGTTAGAAAACGTTTTACTCGCAACTTTACAATGTTTTCTACAAGAGTACGACGGTTTCATGCGCTTTCACATTAGATATCGCAGTTCCCGACTTGTAATGGTGAAAAACACAGCATCTCACTAAGTGACATTGTTTAATGCGGTTTTAGCGCGGTTCATATCTTAACCTAACCTAACCTTACCTAACCCAACCTAACCTAACCTAACCTAACCAAACCTTACCTAACATCCCTAACCTAACCTAACCAAACCTAACCTAACCTAACCTAACGTAACCTAACCTAACCTAACCTAACCTAACGACGTTTGCAAGCGCTTTCACATTAGATATCGCAGTTCCCGACTTGTAATGGTGAAAAACACTGCATTTCACTAAGTGACATTGTTTAATGCGGTTTTACGACGGTTCATTACTTAACCTAACCTAACATTCGCACTTGCATTAAAAAACGCTCTATTACACTGTTTCGTTCACAATTAGGATATTTGCATAACCTCACAGTTTTTCACCAACTTATTGCAGTACAGAACGCTGTATCTCGCTAAATGACATCGTTTTTTAAGGTTTCACGATGCTTGCATGCGCTTTAACGAGAATATCACAACATAGCAGTTTCGCACTTGTAACGGTACAACACGCAGTATTTGGCTTGTTCATGCCGTTTTGTGTGCTTTCACAACATTTCACCTATCGCAGTTTCGTACTCGCAATAAAACAACACTATCTCGTTAGATGACGTTGTTTTTGGTAGTTTCACGACGCTACCTAGCTTAAACTAACATAACTCAACCTAACATAACCTTCGCACTTCTATCGTTAGAAAACGTTTTACTCGCTACTTTACATTGCTTTCTACAACATTACGACGGTTTGAAGCGCTTTCACATTAGATATCACAGTTCCCAACTTGTAAAGGTGAAAAACACTGCATCTCACTAAGTGACATTGTTTAATGCGGTTTTACGACGGTTCATACCTTAACCTAACGTAACCTAACCTAACCTAACCTAACCTAGCCTTACCTAACCTAACCTAACCTAACCTAACCAACCCAACCCAACCTAACCTAACCTAACCTAACCTAACCTAAACTAACCTAACCCAACCTAACCTAACCTAACCTAACCTAACCCAACCTAACCCAACCCAACCCAACCTAACCTAACCAAAGCTAACCTAACCTAACCTAACCAAACCTAACCTAACCTAACTTAACCTAACCTAACGTAACCTAACCTAACCTAACCTATTCTAACGTAACCTAACCTTACCTGACCTAACCTAACCTAACGTAACCTAACCTAACCTAACATAACCTAACGTAACCTAACCTAACCTAACGTAACCTAACCTAACCTAACCCAACCTAACCCAACCCAACCCTACCCAACAACACCCAACCCAACCTAACCTAACCTAACCTAACCTTACCTAACCTAACCAAATTATCTTTACCTAACCTAACCTAACCTAACGTAACCTAACCTAACCTAACCTAACGTAACCTAACCTAACCTAACCTAACCTAACCCAACCTAACCTAACCTAACCTAACCCAACTCAACCCAACCTAACCTAATCTAACCTAACCTAACCTAACCAAACCTAACCTAACCTAACCTAACCTAACCTAACCTAACGACGGTTGCAAGCGCTTTCACATTAGATATCGCAGTTCCCCACTTTTAATGGTGAAAAACACTGCATCTCACTAATTGACATTGTTTAATGCGGTTTTACGACGGTTCATATCTTAACCTAACCTAACATTCGCACTTGTATCTAAAAACGCTCTATTACACTGTTTTGTTCACAATTACGATATTTGCATAACCTCACAGTTTTTCACCAACTTATTGCAGTACAGAACGCTGTATCTCGCTAAATGACATTGCTCTTTAAGGTTTCACGATGCTTGCATGCGCTTTAACGAGAATATCACAATATAGCAGTTTCGCACTTGTAACGGTAGAACACGCAGTATTTGGCTTGTTCATGCCGTTTTGTGTGCTTTCACAACATTTCACCTATCGCAGTTTAATACTCGCTATAAAACAACACTATCTCGTTAGATGACGTCGTTTTTGGTGGTTTCACGACGCTACGTAGCTTAAACTAACATAACTCAACCTAACATAACCTTCGCACTTCTATCGTTAGAAAACGTTTTACTAGCTACTTTACATTGCTTTCTACAACATTACGACGGTTTCAAGCGCTTTCACATTAGATATCGCAGTTCCCAACTTGGAAAGGTGAAAAACACTGCATCTCACTATGTGACATTGTTTAATGCGGTTTTACGACGGTTCATACCTTAACCTAACGTAACCTTACCTAACCTAACCCAACCTAACCTAACATAACCTAACCTAACCTAACCTAACCTAACCAAACCTAACCTAACGTAACCTAACCTAACCTAACCTAACCTAACCTAACCTAACCTAACGACGTTTGCAAGCGCTTTCACATTAGATATCGCAGTTCCCGACTTGTAATGGTGAAAAACACTGCATCTCACTAAGTGACATTGTTTAATGCGGTTTTACGACGGTTCATATCTTAACCTAACCTAACATTCGTACTTGTATTGAAAAACGCTCTATTACACTGTTTCGTTCACAATTACGATATTTGCATAACCTCACAGTTTTGCACCAACTTATTGCAGTACAGAACGCTGTATCTCGCTAAATGACATCGTTCTTTAAGGTTTCACGATGCTTGCATGCGCTTTAACGAGAATATCACATTAGAGCAGTTTCGCACTTGTAACGGTACAACACGCAGTATCTGGCTTGTTCAAGCCGTTTTGTGTACTTTCACAACATTTCACCTATTGCAGTTTCGTACATGCAATAAAACAACACTATCTCGTTAGATGACGTCCTTTTTGGTGGTCTCACGACGCTACATAGCTTAAACTAACATAACTCAAGCTAACCTTCGCACTTCTATCGTTAGAAAACGTTTTACTCGCAACTTTACAATGTTTTCTACAAGATTACGACGGTTTCATGCGCTTTCACATTAGATATCGTAGTTCCCGACTTGTAATGTTGAAAAACACTACATCTCACTAAGTGACATTGTTTAATGCGGTTTTACGACGGTTGATATATCAACCTAACCTAACATTCGCACTTGTATCTAAAGACGCTCAATTACACTGTTTCGTTCACAATTACGATATTTGCTTGACCTCACAGTTTCTCACCAACTTATTACAGTACAGAACGCTGTATCTCGCTAAATGACATCGTTCTTTAAGGTTTCACGATACTTGCATGCGCTTTACCGAGAATATCACAATATAGCAGTTTCGCACTTGTAACGGTAGAACACGCAGTATTTGGCTTGTTCATGCCGTTTTGTGTGCTTTCACAACATTTCACCTATCGCAGTTTAATACTCGCAATAAAACAACACTATCTCGTTAGATGACGTCGTTTTTGGTGGTTTCACGACGCTACGTAGCTTAAACTAACATAACTCAACCTAACATAACCTTCGCACTTCTATCGTTAGAAAACGTTTTACTAGCTACTTTACATTGCTTTCTACAACATTACGACGGTTTCAAGCGCTTTCACATTAGATATCGCAGTTCCCAACTTGTAAAGGTGAAAAACACTGCATCTCACTATGTGACATTGTTTAATGCGGTTTTACGACGGTTCATACCTTAACCTAACGTAACCTTACCTAACCTAACCCAACCTAACCTAACATAACCTAACCTAACCTAACCTAACCTAACCAAACCTAACCTAACGTAACCTAACCTAACCTAACCTAACCTAACCTAACCTAACCTAACGACGTTTGCAAGCGCTTTCACATTAGATATCGCAGTTCCCGACTTGTAATGGTGAAAAACACTGCATCTCACTAAGTGACATTGTTTAATGCGGTTTTACGACGGTTCATATCTTAACCTAACCTAACATTCGTACTTGTATTGAAAAACGCTCTATTACACTGTTTCGTTCACAATTACGATATTTGCATAACCTCACAGTTTTTCACCAACTTATTGCAGTACAGAACGCTGTATCTCGCTAAATGACATCGTTCTTTAAGGTTTCACGATGCTTGCATGCGCTTTAACGAGAATATCACATTATAGCAGTTTCGCACTTGTAACGGTACAACACGCAGTATCTGGCTTGTTCAAGCCGTTTTGTGTACTTTCACAACATTTCACCTATTGCAGTTTCGTACATGCAATAAAACAACACTATCTCGTTAGATGACGTCCTTTTTGGTGGTCTCACGACGCTACATAGCTTAAACTAACATAACTCAAGCTAACCTTCGCACTTCTATCGTTAGAAAACGTTTTACTCGCAACTTTACAATGTTTTCTACAAGATTACGACGGTTTCATGCGCTTTCACATTAGATATCGTAGTTCCCGACTTGTAATGTTGAAAAACACTACATCTCACTAAGTGACATTGTTTAATGCGGTTTTACGACGGTTGATATCTCAACCTAACCTAACATTCGCACTTGTATCTAAATACGCTCAATTACACTGTTTCGTTCACAATTACGATATTTGCTTGACCTCACAGTTTCTCACCAACCTATTACAGTACAGAACGCTGTATCTCGCTAAATGACATCGTTCTTTAAGGTTTCACGATACTTGCATGCGCTTTAACGAGAATATCACAATAAAGCAGTTTCGCACTTGTAACGGCACAAGACGCAGTATCAGGCTAGTTCATGCCATTTTGTGTGCTTTCCCAATATTTCACCTATCGCAGTTTCGTACTCGCAATAAAACAACACTATCTCGTTAGATGACATCGTTTTTGGTGGCTTCACGACGCTACCTAGCTCAAACTAACCGAACCTTCGCACTTCTATCGTTAGAAAACGTTTTATTGGCTACTTTACAATGTTTTCTACAAGATTACGACGGTTTCATGCGCTTTCACATTAGATATCGCAGTTCCCGACTTGTAATGGTGAAAAACACAGCATCTCACTAAGTGACATTGTTTAATGCGGTTTTAGCGCGGTTCATATCTTAACCTAACCTAACCTTACCTAACCCAACCTAACCTAACCTAACCTAACCAAACCTTACCTAACATCCCTAACCTAACCTAACCTAACCTAACCTAACCAAACCTAACCTAACCTAACCTAACGTAACCTAACCTAACCTAACCTAACCTAACCTAACGACGTTTGCAAGCGCTTTCACATTAGATATCGCAGTTCCCGACTTGTAATGGTGAAAAACACTGCATTTCACTAAGTGACATTGTTTAATGCGGTTTTACGACGGTTCATATCTTAACCTAACCTAACAATCGCACTTGCTATAAAAAACGCTCTATTACACTGTTTCGTTCACAATTAGGATATTTGCATAACCTCACAGTTTTTCACCAACTTATTGCAGTACAGAACGCTGTATCTCGCTAAATGACATCGTTCTTTAAGGTTTCACGATGCTTGCATGCGCTTTAACGAGAATATCACAACATAGCAGTTTCGCACTTGTAACGGTACAACACGCAGTATTTGGCTTGTTCATGCCGTTTTGTGTGCTTTCACAACATTTCACCTATCGCAGTTTCGTACTCGCAATAAAACAACACTATCTCGTTAGATGACGTTGTTTTTGGTAGTTTCACGACGCTACCTAGCTTAAACTAACATAACTCAACCTAACATAACCTTCGCACTTCTATCGTTAGAAAACGTTTTACTCGCTACTTTACATTGCTTTCTACAACATTACGACGGTTTCAAGCGCTTTCACATTAGATATCACAGTTCCCAACTTGTAAAGGTGAAAAACACTGCATCTCACTAAGTGACATTGTTTAATGCGGTTTTACGACGGTTCATACCTTAACCTAACGTAACCTAACCTAACCTAACCTTACCAAACCTAACCTAACCTAACCTAACCCAACCCAACCCAACCCAACCTAACCTAACCTAAACTAACCTAACCCAACCTAACCTAACCTAACCTAACCCAACCCAACCCAACCCAACCTAACCTAACCTAAGCTAACCTAACCAAACCTAACCAAACCTAACCTAACCTAACTTACCCTAACCTAACGTAACCTAACCTAACCTAACCTATTCTAACGTAACCTAACCTTACCTGACCTAACCTAACCTAACGTAACCTAACCTAACCTAACATAACCTAACGTAACCTAACCTAACCTAACCTAACCTAACATAACCTAACCTAACCTAACCCAACCTAACCCAACCCAACCCAACCCAACAACACCCAACCCAACAACACCCAACCCAACCTAACCTAACCTAACCTTACCTAACCTAACCAAATTATCCTTACCTAACCTAACCTAACCTAACGTAACCTAACCTAACCTAACGTAACCTAACCTAACCCAACCCAACCTAACCTAACCTAACCTAACCTAACCCAACTCAACCCAACCTAACCTAATCTAACCTAACCTAACCTAACCTAACAAAACCTAACCTAACCTAACCTAACGACGGTTGCAAGCGCTTTCACATTAGATATCGCAGTTCCCGACTTTTAATGGTGAAAAACACTGCATCTCACTAATTGACATTGTTTAATGCGGTTTTACGACGGTTCATATCTTAACCTAACCTAACATTCGCACTTGTATCTAAAAACACTTTATTACACTGTTTTGTTCACAATTACGATATTTGCATAACCTCACAGTTTTTCACCAACTTATTGCAGTACAGAACGTTGTATCTCGCTAAATGACATATTTCTTTAAGGTTTCACGATACTTGCATGCGCTTTACCGAGAATGTCAAAACATAGCAGTTTCGCACTTGTAACGGTACAACACGCAGTATTTGGCTTGTTCATGCCGTTTTGTGTGCTTTCACAACATTTCACCTATCGCAGTTTAATACTCGCTATAAAACAACACTATCTCGTTAGATGACGTCGTTTTTGGTAGTTTCACGACGCTACCTAGCTTAAACTAACCTAACCTAACCTAACCTTCGCACTTCTATCGTTAGAAAACGTTTTACTCGCAACTTTACAATGTTTTCTACAAGATTACGACGGTTTCATGCGCTTTCACATTAGATATCGTAGTTCCCGACTTGTAATGTTGAAAAACACTACATCTCACTAAGTGACATTGTTTAATGCGGTTTTACGACGGTTGATATATCAACCTAACCTAACATTCGCACTTGTATCTAAAGACGCTCAATTACACTGTTTCGTTCACAATTACGATTTTTGCTTGACCTCACAGTTTCTCACCAACTTATTACAGTACAGAACGCTGTATCTCGCTAAATGACATCGTTCTTTAAGGTTTCACGATACTTGCATGCGCTTTACCGAGAATATCACAATATAGCAGTTTCGCACTTGTAACGGTAGAACACGCAGTATTTGGCTTGTTCATGCCGTTTTGTGTGCTTTCACAACATTTCACCTATCGCAGTTTAATACTCGCAATAAAACAACACTATCTCGTTAGATGACGTCGTTTTTGGTGGTTTCACGACGCTACGTAGCTTAAACTAACATAACTCAACCTAACATAACCTTCGCACTTCTATCGTTAGAAAACGTTTTACTAGCTACTTTACATTGCTTTCTACAACATTACGACGGTTTCAAGCGCTTTCACATTAGATATCGCAGTTCCCAACTTGTAAAGGTGAAAAACACTGCATCTCACTATGTGACATTGTTTAATGCGGTTTTACGACGGTTCATACCTTAACCTAACGTAACCTTACCTAACCTAACCGAACCTAACCTAACCTAACCTAACCTAACCTAACCAAACCTAACCTAACGTAACCTAACCTAACCTAACGTAACCTAACCTAACCTAACCTAACGACGTTTGCAAGCGCTTTCACATTAGATATCGCAGTTCCCGACTTGTAATGGTGAAAAACACTGCATCTCACTAAGTGACATTGTTTAATGCGGTTTTACGACGGTTCATATCTTAACCTAACCTAACATTCGTACTTGTATTGAAAAACGCTCTATTACACTGTTTCGTTCACAATTACGATATTTGCATAACCTCACAGTTTTTCACCAACTTATTGCAGTACAGAACGCTGTATCTCGCTAAATGACATCGTTCTTTAAGGTTTCACGATGCTTGCATGCGCTTTAACGAGAATATCACATTATAGCAGTTTCGCACTTGTAACGGTACAACACGCAGTATCTGGCTTGTTCAAGCCGTTTTGTGTACTTTCACAACATTTCACCTATTGCAGTTTCGTACATGCAATAAAACAACACTATCTCGTTAGATGACGTCCTTTTTCGTGGTCTCACGACGCTACATAGCTTAAACTAACATAACTCAAGCTAACCTTCGCACTTCTATCGTTAGAAAACGTTTTACTCGCAACTTTACAATGTTTTCTACAAGAGTACGACGGTTTCATGCGCTTTCACATTAGATATCGTAGTTCCCGACTTGTAATGTTGAAAAACACTACATCTCACTAAGTGACTATTCAGGTAAAAAATTTGCGCTGAAATAGAAAGGACACCACAAAGAAGGAACACTTAAACAGATCGAGCGCAAACTACCAACTGTTTTTTATTGACTGTAGAACGTCGGTAAAATAGGGAACCCGTACATAGCTGCGCCGACGCGTCGAGGATCAACACGTGCTACTTAACGCACCTTATCAATCAAAAAGGACACTTCTGCACCGTAGAGCGATACCGAGGCCTCACTTACACAGCTATCACCTTTCATGTTGATGAAGAATGCTTCCAACACCTCACGAGCACACGTATCTCTGCTATGTCCCAGTATCTTAGTCTCCTGAAATAGTGGTTCACATCCACATGCTGCGCAGTGTGCAGGCAAATTTCCCATTTCACTATTTTTGATCGACAGCTGGTGTTCACGTATGCGATCGTTAACGCAGCGGCCTGTTTGGCCCACGTAAGATCTGCCGCAGGAAAACGGAGTCGCATATACCACTCCCACATCGCATTGCACCACCGGGTTGGCATGCTTCTTGTTACACAGGCTAGTGCGCTCATTGCCACTCGAAATTCGCGCGCACAACCTCGAGAGCTTCTTAGGTGCAGAAAACACCATGTCAACTCCGTGCCGGTTAGCAACCTTCTTCAGGTTGTGCGTCACCCGGTGTAAATAGGGTACCACTAACGGCCTCTCACGCCCACTGGGCGCGTCTTTCAGGCACTGCTTCCGTGATCGCCCTTTTAGCTTCTTCAGGAGGGTTTCGGCCACCGCCGCCAGCACAGACTGCGGGAACGCGGCTGCCTTCAGTCGTTCCATCTGAGCACGGAAGCTGGCCTGCCTCTCATGCGAGCACGACCTCACCAGCGCAGACTCCAAACACATTGAAGCGATCGCCCTCTTAACTACCTTAGAATGTGATGATGTATATGGTAAAGGCTTCTTTCTAGCACGCGGACAGTACGCATAACAAGTATGTTGATGCTTGAATATGAGCTTAAGATCTAAAAACTGAAGCGTTCCTTCCTGCGGTAGCTCGTAAGTAAAACATAGACCCCTCCCATACTTGTTAAACTTCTTTACAACGTTGTGCACATTACTGTTAGTACTCGTTTGTTTGTCCAAAACTACCAGGAAATCGTCTACGTACCTAAAAATCTTTAACACTCCGTCACTTCTAAACACCTCAAGCAGATCGCGGTCAATGTAGGCCAGGAAAATGTTACACAAAACAGGGGCAACACAGGAACCAATACAAATGCCTTTTCTTTGGAGGTACAAACCCTTGTCAAAACCTATGAAAGTGTGTTTCAGATAGAATTCCAAAAGCGACATAAAATTATCAACACTCAGACCCGTGGAATTCTGAAAACCAATAGCTGAATTCTCTAAAATGCAATCCATAACACACTCAAAAAGTTCAACATGGGAAACAGAATAAAACAGATCTTGCACATCCACTGAGAAAGTCAGCCCATGTGAAACTTTGCCTTCGAAAAACCGCGCTACTTCCATAGAATTCTTCGTCACGAACGGATCATTCAAACACAACCTGTTCAGGCATTTTTGTAAAAACATGCTAGCCTGGTGCTGCCATGAGCCTTTTTCACTCACAATAGTGCGAAAGGGAATTTCCACTTTGTGCGTTTTTGCACTAAAAAACACTTGCAAGGTGCTGGATTTACTTCCTTGAATTGCATTCGCAAGTTTCGTTAGCTTCATGTCCCTACACAATGCCACTGCTTTTGTTTTAACACGTGCCTCACTAGGCTTTACCTTGACAAAGTTCTTTTCGATGGCCTGGCGTGCTTTCTCCTGGTAGATAGCTGACGGCATAATCACGAAGCCACCTTCTTTGTCAGCCGTAGTCAAGCTGAGACCTTTATCTTTGAAGTATCTCACAATATCTCCCAGGTTGTCTCTTGTCGTCCTCTTTGCCGGTCGAATTGTGCTCCTTTGAAGGCTTTCCACCCCCTCCAGCAGGCATCTTTCCTGATTCTCTTGACCTGCTTTTTCCGCCATCCTTCGGTTATAAGCCAAAAGCTCGAAAGCAGGTACCGCAGCCGTAGTACGGTCAGCAAGAAGCAGTACGGTCAGCAAGAAGATTGGCAGCAGAAATGACAGAGCAGTGGTGGTGTTTCTACTTGAGGCAAGCCCTGTCAGCTTTAAGACCACGTGTTAGTAAAAAAGAATCGATCGACTCTGACTTGATAGTCATTGGTGATGTACAGCTTCCCGATAACATTTCAAAGGTTTTGCAGAAAGGTCCAAAGTTCTCTCACGAGCCTGCGGTACCTGCTTTCGAGCTTTTGGCTTATAACCGAAGGATGGCGGAAAAAGCAGGTCAAGAGAATCAGGAAAGATGCCTGCTGGAGGGGGTGGAAAGCCTTCAAAGGAGCACAATTCGACCGGCAAAGAGGACGACAAGAGACAACCTGGGAGATATTGTGAGATACTTCAAAGATAAAGGTCTCAGCTTGACTACGGCTGACAAAGAAGGTGGCTTCGTGATTATGCCGTCAGCTATCTACCAGGAGAAAGCACGCCAGGCCATCGAAAAGAACTTTGTCAAGGTAAAGCCTAGTGAGGCACGTGTTAAAACAAAAGCAGTGGCATTGTGTAGGGACATGAAGCTAACGAAACTTGCGAATGCAATTCAAGGAAGTAAATCCAGCACCTTGCAAGTGTTTTTTAGTGCAAAAACGCACAAAGTGGAAATTCCCTTTCGCACTATTGTGAGTGAAAAAGGCTCATGGCAGCACCAGGCTAGCATGTTTTTACAAAAATGCCTGAACAGGTTGTGTTTGAATGATCCGTTCGTGACGAAGAATTCTATGGAAGTAGCGCGGTTTTTCGAAGGCAAAGTTTCACATGGGCTGACTTTCTCAGTGGATGTGCAAGATCTGTTTTATTCTGTTTCCCATGTTGAACTTTTTGAGTGTGTTATGGATTGCATTTTAGAGAATTCAGCTATTGGTTTTCAGAATTCCACGGGTCTGAGTGTTGATAATTTTATGTCGCTTTTGGAATTCTATCTGAAACACACTTTCATAGGTTTTGACAAGGGTTTGTACCTCCAAAGAAAAGGCATTTGTATTGGTTCCTGTGTTGCCCCTGTTTTGTGTAACATTTTCCTGGCCTACATTGACCGCGATCTGCTTGAGGTGTTTAGAAGTGACGGAGTGTTAAAGATTTTTAGGTACGTAGACGATTTCCTGGTAGTTTTGGACAAACAAACGAGTACTAACAGTAATGTGCACAACGTTGTAAAGAAGTTTAACAAGTATGGGAGGGGTCTATGTTTTACTTACGAGCTACCGCAGGAAGGAACGCTTCAGTTTTTAGATCTTAAGCTCATATTCAAGCATCAACATACTTGTTATGCGTACTGTCCGCGTGCTAGAAAGAAGCCTTTACCATATACATCATCACATTCTAAGGTAGTTAAGAGGGCGATCGCTTCAATGTGTTTGGAGTCTGCGCTGGTGAGGTCGTGCTCGCATGAGAGGCAGGCCAGCTTCCGTGCTCAGATGGAACGACTGAAGGCAGCCGCGTTCCCGCAGTCTGTGCTGGCGGCGGTGGCCGAAACCCTCCTGAAGAAGCTAAAAGGGCGATCACGGAAGCAGTGCCTGAAAGACGCGCCCAGTGGGCGTGAGAGGCCGTTAGTGGTACCCTATTTACACCGGGTGACGCACAACCTGAAGAAGGTTGCTAACCGGCACGGAGTTGACATGGTGTTTTCTGCACCTAAGAAGCTCTCGAGGTTGTGCGCGCGAATTTCGAGTGGCAATGAGCGCACTAGCCTGTGTAACAAGAAGCATGCCAACCCGGTGGTGCAATGCGATGTGGGAGTGGTATATGCGACTCCGTTTTCCTGCGGCAGATCTTACGTGGGCCAAACAGGCCGCTGCGTTAACGATCGCATACGTGAACACCAGCTGTCGATCAAAAATAGTGAAATGGGAAATTTGCCTGCACACTGCGCAGCATGTGGATGTGAACCACTATTTCAGGAGACTAAGATACTGGGACATAGCAGAGATACGTGTGCTCGTGAGGTGTTGGAAGCATTCTTCATCAACATGAAAGGTGATAGCTGTGTAAGTGAGGCCTCGGTATCGCTCTACGGTGCAGAAGTGTCCTTTTTGATTGATAAGGTGCGTTAAGTAGCACGTGTTGATCCTCGACGCGTCGGCGCAGCTATGTACGGGTTCCCTATTTTACCGACGTTCTACAGTCAATAAAAAACAGTTGGTAGTTTGCGCTCGATCTGTTTAAGTGTTCCTTCTTTGTGGTGTCCTTTCTATTTCAGCGCAAATTTTTTACCTGAATAGAATGAACCAACTAGCCCCTCAAGACGTCCTGATCACTAAGTGACATTGTTTAATGCGGTTTTACGACGGTTGATATCTCAACCTAACCTAACATTCGCACTTGTATCTAAATACGCTCAATTACACTTTCGTTCACAATTACGATATTTGCTTGACCTCACAGTTTCTCACCAACCTATTACAGTACAGAACGCTGTATCTCGCTAAATGACATCGTTCTTTAAGGTTTCACGATACTTGCATGCGCTTTAACGAGAATATCACAATAAAGCAGTTTCGCACTTGTAACGGCACAAGACGCAGTATCTGGCTAGTTCATGCCATTTTGTGTGCTTTCCCAATATTTCACCTATCGCAGTTTCGTACTCGCAATAAAACAACACTATCTCGTTAGATGACTTCGTTTTTGGTGGCTTCACGACGCTACCTAGCTCAAACTAACCGAACCTTCGCACTTCTATCGTTAGAAAACGTTTTATTCGCTACTTTACAATGTTTTCTACAAGATTACGACAGTTTCATGCGCTTTCACATTAGATATCGCAGTTCCCGACTTGTAATGGTGAAAAACACAGCATCTCACTAAGTGACATTGTTAAAGCGGTTTTAGCGCGGTTCATATCTTAACCTAACCTAACCTTACCTAACCCAACCTAACCTAACCTAACCTAACCAAACCTTACCTAACATCCCTAACCTAACCTAACCTAACCTAACCTAACCTAACCAAACCTAACCTAACCTAACCTAACGACGGTTGCAAGCGCTTTCACATTAGATATCGCAGTTCCCCACTTTTAATGGTGAAAAACACTGCATCTCACTAATTGACATTGTTTAATGCGGTTTTACGACGGTTCATATCTTAACCTAACCTAACATTCGCACTTGTATCTAAAAACGCTCTATTACACTGTTTTGTTCACAATTACGATATTTGCATAACCTCACAGTTTTTCACCAACTTATTGCAGTACAGAACGCTGTATCTCGCTAAATGACATTGCTCTTTAAGGTTTCACGATGCTTGCATGCGCTTTAACGAGAATATCACAATATAGCAGTTTCGCACTTGTAACGGTAGAACACGCAGTATTTGGCTTGTTCATGCCGTTTTGTGTGCTTTCACAACATTTCACCTATCGCAGTTTAATACTCGCTATAAAACAACACTATCTCGTTAGATGACGTCGTTTTTGGTGGTTTCACGACGCTACGTAGCTTAAACTAACATAACTCAACCTAACATAACCTTCGCACTTCTATCGTTAGAAAACGTTTTACTAGCTACTTTACATTGCTTTCTACAACATTACGACGGTTTCAAGCGCTTTCACATTAGATATCGCAGTTCCCAACTTGGAAAGGTGAAAAACACTGCATCTCACTATGTGACATTGTTTAATGCGGTTTTACGACGGTTCATACCTTAACCTAACGTAACCTTACCTAACCTAACCCAACCTAACCTAACATAACCTAACCTAACCTAACCTAACCTAACCAAACCTAACCTAACGTAACCTAACCTAACCTAACCTAACCTAACCTAACGACGTTTGCAAGCGCTTTCACATTAGATATCGCAGTTCCCGACTTGTAATGGTGAAAAACACTGCATCTCACTAAGTGACATTGTTTAATGCGGTTTTACGACGGTTCATATCTTAACCTAACCTAACATTCGTACTTGTATTGAAAAACGCTCTATTACACTGTTTCGTTCACAATTACGATATTTGCATAACCTCACAGTTTTGCACCAACTTATTGCAGTACAGAACGCTGTATCTCGCTAAATGACATCGTTCTTTAAGGTTTCACGATGCTTGCATGCGCTTTAACGAGAATATCACATTAGAGCAGTTTCGCACTTGTAACGGTACAACACGCAGTATCTGGCTTGTTCAAGCCGTTTTGTGTACTTTCACAACATTTCACCTATTGCAGTTTCGTACATGCAATAAAACAACACTATCTCGTTAGATGACGTCCTTTTTGGTGGTCTCACGACGCTACATAGCTTAAACTAACATAACTCAAGCTAACCTTCGCACTTCTATCGTTAGAAAACGTTTTACTCGCAACTTTACAATGTTTTCTACAAGATTACGACGGTTTCATGCGCTTTCACAATAGATATCGTAGTTCCCGACTTGTAATGTTGAAAAACACTACATCTCACTAAGTGACATTGTTTAATGCGGTTTTACGACGGTTGATATATCAACCTAACCTAACATTCGCACTTGTATCTAAAGACGCTCAATTACACTGTTTCGTTCACAATTACGATATTTGCTTGACCTCACAGTTTCTCACCAACTTATTACAGTACAGAACGCTGTATCTCGCTAAATGACATCGTTCTTTAAGGTTTCACGATACTTGCATGCGCTTTACCGAGAATATCACAATATAGCAGTTTCGCACTTGTAACGGTAGAACACGCAGTATTTGGCTTGTTCATGCCGTTTTGTGTGCTTTCACAACATTTCACCTATCGCAGTTTAATACTCGCAATAAAACAACACTATCTCGTTAGATGACGTCGTTTTTGGTGGTTTCACGACGCTACGTAGCTTAAACTAACATAACTCAACCTAACATAACCTTCGCACTTCTATCGTTAGAAAACGTTTTACTAGCTACTTTACATTGCTTTCTACAACATTACGACGGTTTCAAGCGCTTTCACATTAGATATCGCAGTTCCCAACTTGTAAAGGTGAAAAACACTGCATCTCACTATGTGACATTGTTTAATGCGGTTTTACGACGGTTCATACCTTAACCTAACGTAACCTTACCTAACCTAACCCAACCAAACCTAACATAACCTAACCTAACCTAACCTAACCTAACCAAACCTAACCTAACGTAACCTAACCTAACCTAACCTAACCTAACCTAACGACGTTTGCAAGCGCTTTCACATTAGATATCGCAGTTCCCGACTTGTAATGGTGAAAAACACTGCATCTCACTAAGTGACATTGTTTAATGCGGTTTTACGACGGTTCATATCTTAACCTAACCTAACATTCGTACTTGTATTGAAAAACGCTCTATTACACTGTTTCGTTCACAATTACGATATTTGCATAACCTCACAGTTTTTCACCAACTTATTGCAGTACAGAACGCTGTATCTCGCTAAATGACATCGTTCTTTAAGGTTTCACGATGCTTGCATGCGCTTTAACGAGAATATCACATTATAGCAGTTTCGCACTTGTAACGGTACAACACGCAGTATCTGGCTTGTTCAAGCCGTTTTGTGTACTTTCACAACATTTCACCTATTGCAGTTTCGTACATGCAATAAAACAACACTATCTCGTTAGATGACGTCCTTTTTGGTGGTCTCACGACGCTACATAGCTTAAACTAACATAACTGAAGCTAACCTTCGCACTTCTATCGTTAGAAAACGTTTTACTCGCAACTTTACAATGTTTTCTACAAGATTACGACGGTTTCATGCGCTTTCACATTAGATATCGTAGTTCCCGACTTGTAATGTTGAAAAACACTACATCTCACTAAGTGACATTGTTTAATGCGGTTTTACGACGGTTGATATCTCAACCTAACCTAACATTCGCACTTGTATCTAAATACGCTCAATTACACTGTTTCGTTCACAATTACGATATTTGCTTGACCTCACAGTTTCTCACCAACCTATTACAGTACAGAACGCTGTATCTCGCTAAATGACATCGTTCTTTAAGGTTCCACGATACTTGCATGCGCTTTAACGAGAATATCACAATAAAGCAGTTTCGCACTTGTAACGGCACAAGACGCAGTATCAGGCTAGTTCATGCCATTTTGTGTGCTTTCCCAATATTTCACCTATCGCAGTTTCGTACTCGCAATAAAACAACACTATCTCGTTAGATGACATCGTTTTTGGTGGCTTCACGACGCTACCTAGCTCAAACTAACCGAACCTTCGCACTTCTATCGTTAGAAAACGTTTTATTGGCTACTTTACAATGTTTTCTACAAGATTACGACGGTTTCATGCGCTTTCACATTAGATATCGCAGTTCCCGACTTGTAATGGTGAAAAACACAGCATCTCACTAAGTGACATTGTTTAATGCGGTTTTAGCGCGGTTCATATCTTAACCTAACCTAACCTTACCTAACCCAACCTAACCTAACCTAACCTAACCAAACCTTACCTAACATCCCTAACCTAACCTAACCTAACCTAACCTAACCTAACCAAACCTAACCTAACCTAACCTAACGTAACCTAACCTAACCTAACCTAACCTAACCTAACGACGTTTGCAAGCGCTTTCACATTAGATATCGCAGTTCCCGACTTGTAATGGTGAAAAACACTGCATTTCACTAAGTGACATTGTTTAATGCGGTTTTACGACGGTTCATATCTTAACCTAACCTAACAATCGCACTTGCTATAAAAAACGCTCTATTACACTGTTTCGTTCACAATTAGGATATTTGCATAACCTCACAGTTTTTCACCAACTTATTGCAGTACAGAACGCTGTATCTCGCTAAATGACATCGTTCTTTAAGGTTTCACGATGCTTGCATGCGCTTTAACGAGAATATCACAACATAGCAGTTTCGCACTTGTAACGGTACAACACGCAGTATTTGGCTTGTTCATGCCGTTTTGTGTGCTTTCACAACATTTCACCTATCGCAGTTTCGTACTCGCAATAAAACAACACTATCTCGTTAGATGACGTTGTTTTTGGTAGTTTCACGACGCTACCTAGCTTAAACTAACATAACTCAACCTAACATAACCTTCGCACTTCTATCGTTAGAAAACGTTTTACTCGCTACTTTACATTGCTTTCTACAACATTACGACGGTTTCAAGCGCTTTCACATTAGATATCACAGTTCCCAACTTGTAAAGGTGAAAAACACTGCATCTCACTAAGTGACATTGTTTAATGCGGTTTTACGACGGTTCATACCTTGACCTAACGTAACCTAACCTAACCTAACCTTACCAAACCTAACCTAACCTAACCTAACCCAACCCAACCCAACCCAACCTAACCTAACCTAAACTAACCTAACCCAACCTAACCTAACCTAACCTAACCTAACCCAACCCAACCCAACCCAACCTAACCTAACCTAAGCTAACCTAACCAAACCTAACCAAACCTAACCTAACCTAACTTACCCTAACCTAACGTAACCTAACCTAACCTAACCTATTCTAACGTAACCTAACCTTACCTGACCTAACCTAACCTAACGTAACCTAACCTAACCTAACATAACCTAACGTAACCTAACCTAACCTAACCTAACCTAACATAACCTAACCTAACCCAACCTAACCCAACCCAACCCAACCCAACAACACCCAACCCAACAACACCCAACCCAACCTAACCTAACCTAACCTTACCTAACCTAACCAAATTATCCTTACCTAACCTAACCTAACCTAACGTAACCTAACCTAACCTAACGTAACCTAACCTAACCTAACCCAACCCAACCTAACCTAACCTAACCTAACCTAACCCAACTCAACCCAACCTAACCTAATCTAACCTAACCTAACCTAACCTAACAAAACCTAACCTAACCTAACCTAACGACGGTAGCAAGCGCTTTCACATTAGATATCGCAGTTCCCGACTTTTAATGGTGAAAAACACTGCATCTCACTAATTGACATTGTTTAATGCGGTTTTACGACGGTTCATATCTTAACCTAACCTAACATTCGCACTTGTATCTAAAAACACTTTATTACACTGTTTTGTTCACAATTACGATATTTGCATAACCTCACAGTTTTTCACCAACTTATTGCAGTACAGAACGTTGTATCTCGCTAAATGACATATTTCTTTAAGGTTTCACGATACTTGCATGCGCTTTACCGAGAATGTCAAAACATAGCAGTTTCGCACTTGTAACGGTACAACACGCAGTATTTGGCTTGTTCATGCCGTTTTGTGTGCTTTCACAACATTTCACCTATCGCAGTTTAATACTCGCTATAAAACAACACTATCTCGTTAGATGACGTCGTTTTTGGTAGTTTCACGACGCTACCTAGCTTAAACTAACCTAACCTAACCTAACCTTCGCACTTCTATCGTTAGAAAACGTTTTACTCGCAACTTTACAATGTTTTCTACAAGATTACGACGGTTTCATGCGCTTTCACATTAGATATCGTAGTTCCCGACTTGTAATGTTGAAAAACACTACATCTCACTAAGTGACATTGTTTAATGCGGTTTTACGACGGTTGATATATCAACCTAACCTAACATTCGCACTTGTATCTAAAGACGCTCAATTACACTGTTTCGTTCACAATTACGATTTTTGCTTGACCTCACAGTTTCTCACCAACTTATTACAGTACAGAACGCTGTATCTCGCTAAATGACATCGTTCTTTAAGGTTTCACGATACTTGCATGCGCTTTACCGAGAATATCACAATATAGCAGTTTCGCACTTGTAACGGTAGAACACGCAGTATTTGGCTTGTTCATGCCGTTTTGTGTGCTTTCACAACATTTCACCTATCGCAGTTTAATACTCGCAATAAAACAACACTATCTCGTTAGATGACGTCGTTTTTGGTGGTTTCACGACGCTACGTAGCTTAAACTAACATAACTCAACCTAACATAACCTTCGCACTTCTATCGTTAGAAAACGTTTTACTAGCTACTTTACATTGCTTTCTACAACATTACGACGGTTTCAAGCGCTTTCACATTAGATATCGCAGTTCCCAACTTGTAAAGGTGAAAAACACTGCATCTCACTATGTGACATTGTTTAATGCGGTTTTACGACGGTTCATACCTTAACCTAACGTAACCTTACCTAACCTAACCGAACCTAACCTAACCTAACCTAACCTAACCTAACCTAACCAAACCTAACCTAACGTAACCTAACCTAACCTAACGTAACCTAACCTAACCTAACCTAACGACGTTTGCAAGCGCTTTCACATTAGATATCGCAGTTCCCGACTTGTAATGGTGAAAAACACTGCATCTCACTAAGTGACATTGTTTAATGCGGTTTTACGACGGTTCATATCTTAACCTAACCTAACATTCGTACTTGTATTGAAAAACGCTCTATTACACTGTTTCGTTCACAATTACGATATTTGCATAACCTCACAGTTTTTCACCAACTTATTGCAGTACAGAACGCTGTATCTCGCTAAATGACATCGTTCTTTAAGGTTTCACGATGCTTGCATGCGCTTTAACGAGAATATCACATTATAGCAGTTTCGCACTTGTAACGGTACAACACGCAGTATCTGGCTTGTTCAAGCCGTTTTGTGTACTTTCACAACATTTCACCTATTGCAGTTTCGTACATGCAATAAAACAACACTATCTCGTTAGATGACGTCCTTTTTCGTGGTCTCACGACGCTACATAGCTTAAACTAACATAACTCAAGCTAACCTTCGCACTTCTATCGTTAGAAAACGTTTTACTCGCAACTTTACAATGTTTTCTACAAGAGTACGACGGTTTCATGCGCTTTCACATTAGATATCGTAGTTCCCGACTTGTAATGTTGAAAAACACTACATCTCACTAAGTGACATTGTTTAATGCGGTTTTACGACGGTTGATATCTCAACCTAACCTAACATTCGCACTTGTATCTAAATACGCTCAATTACACTGTTTCGTTCACAATTACGATATTTGCTTGACCTCACAGTTTCTCACCAACCTATTACAGTACAGAACGCTGTATCTCGCTAAATGACATCGTTCTTTAAGGTTTCACGATACTTGCATGCGCTTTAACGAGAATATCACAATAAAGCAGTTTCGCACTTGTAACGGCACAAGACGCAGTATCTGGCTAGTTCATGCCATTTTGTGTGCTTTCCCAATATTTCACCTATCGCAGTTTCGTACTCGCAATAAAACAACACTATCTCGTTAGATGACTTCGTTTTTGGTGGCTTCACGACGCTACCTAGCTCAAACTAACCGAACCTTCGCACTTCTATCGTTAGAAAACGTTTTATTCGCTACTTTACAATGTTTTCTACAAGATTACGACAGTTTCATGCGCTTTCACATTAGATATCGCAGTTCCCGACTTGTAATGGTGAAAAACACAGCATCTCACTAAGTGACATTGTTAAAGCGGTTTTAGCGCGGTTCATATCTTAACCTAACCTAACCTTACCTAACCCAACCTAACCTAACCTAACCTAACCAAACCTTACCTAACATCCCTAACCTAACCTAACCTAACCTAACCTAACCTAACCAAACCTAACCTAACCTAACCTAACGACGTTTGCAAGCGCTTTCACATTAGATATCGCAGTTCCCGACTTGTAATGGTGAAAAACACTGCATTTCACTAAGTGACATTGTTTAATGCGGTTTCACGACGGTTCATATCTTAACCTAACCTAACATTCGCACTTGCATTAAAAAACGCTCTATTACACTGTTTCGTTCACAATTAGGATATTTGCATAACCTCACAGTTTTTCACCAACTTATTGCAGTACAGAACGCTGTATCTCGCTAAATGACATCGTTCTTTAAGGTTTCACGATGCTTGCATGCGCTTTAACGAGAATATCACAACATAGCAGTTTCGCACTTGTAACGGTACAACACGCAGTATTTGGCTTGTTCATGCCGTTTTGTGTGCTTTCACAACATTTCACCTATCGCAGTTTCGTACTCGCAATAAAACAACACTATCTCGTTAGATGACGTTGTTTTTGGTAGTTTCACGACGCTACCTAGCTTAAACTAACATAACTCAACCTAACATAACCTTCGCACTTCTATCGTTAGAAAACGTTTTACTCGCTACTTTACATTGCTTTCTACAACATTACGACGGTTTCAAGCGCTTTCACATTAGATATCACAGTTCCCAACTTGTAAAGGTGAAAAACACTGCATCTCACTAAGTGACATTGTTTAATGCGGTTTTACGACGGTTCATACCTTAACCTAACGTAACCTAACCTAACCTAACCTTACCAAACCTAACCTAACCTAACCTAACCCAACCCAACCCAACCTAACCTAACCTAACCTAACCTAAACTAACCTAACCCAACCTAACCTAACCTAACCTAACCTAACCCAACCCAACCCAACCCAACCTAACCTAACCTAAGCTAACCTAACCAAACCTAACCAAACCTAACCTAACCTAACTTAACCTAACCTAACGTAACCTAACCTAACCTAACCTATTCTAACGTAACCTAACCTTACCTGACCTAACCTAACCTAACGTAACCTAACCTAACCTAACATAACCTAACGTAACCTAACCTAACCTAACCTAACGTAACCTAACCTAACCTAACCCAACCTAACCCAACCCAACCCAACCCAACAACACCCAACCCAACAACACCCAACACAACCTAACCTAACCTAACCTTACCTAACCTAACCAAATTATCCTTACCTAACCTAACCTAACCTAACGTAACCTAACCTAACCAACGTAACCTAACCTAACCTAACCTAACCCAACCTAACCTAACCTAACCTAACCCAACTCAACCCAACCTAACCTAACCTAACCTAACCTAACCTAACAAAACCTAACCTAACCTAACCTAACGACGGTTGCAAGCGCTTTCACATTAGATATCGCAGTTCCCGACTTTTAATGGTGAAAAACACTACATCTCACTAAGTGACATTGTTTAATGCGGTTTTACGACGGTTGATATGTCAACCTAAGCTAACATTCGCACTTGTATCTAAAGACGCTCAATTACACTGTTTCGTTCACAATTACGATATTTGCTTGACCTCACAGTTTCTCACATACTTATTGCAGTACAGAACGCTGTATCTCGCTAAATGACATCGTTCTTTAAGGTTTCACGATGCTTGCATGCGCTTTAACGAGAATATCACATTATAGCAGTTTCGCACTTGTAACGGTACAACACGCAGTATCTGGCTTGTTCAAGCCGTTTTGTGTACTTTCACAACATTTCACCTATTGCAGTTTCGTACTCGCAATAAAACAACACTATCTCGTTAGATGACGTCCTTTTTGGTGGTCTCACGACGCTACATAGCTTAAACTAACATACCTCAAGCTAACCTTCGCACTTCTATCGTTAGAAAACGTTTTACTCGCAACTTTACAATGTTTTCTACAAGATTACGAAGGTTTCATGCGCTTTCACATTAGATATCGTAGTTCCCGACTTGTTATGTTGAAAAACACTACATCTGACTAAGTGACATTGTTTAATGCGGTTTTACGACGGTTGATATCTCAACCTAACCTAACATTCGCACTTGTATCTAAATACGCTCAATTACACTGTTTCGTTCACAATTACGATATTTGCTTGACCTCAATGTTTCTCACCAACTTATTACAGTACAGAACGCTGTATCTCGCTAAATGACATCGTTCTTTAAGGTTTCACGATACTTGGATGCGCTTTAACGAGAATATCACAATAAAGCAGTTTCGCACTTGTAACGGCACAAGACGCAGTATCTGGCTAGTTCATGCCTTTTTGTGCGCTTTCCCAATATTTCACCTATCCCAGTTTCGTACTCGCAATAAAACAACACTATCTCGTTAGATGACATCGTTTTTGGTGGTTTCACGACGCTACCTAGCTCAAACTAACCTAACCTTCGCACTTCTATTGTTAGAAAACGTTTTATTCGCTACTTTACAATGTTTTCTACAAGATTACGACGGTTTCATGCGCTTTCACATTAGATATCGCAGTTCCCGACTTGTAATGGTGAAAAACACAGCATCTTACTAAGTGACATTGTTTAATGCGGTTTTAGCGCGGTTCATATCTTAACCTAACCTAACCTAACCTTACCCAACCTAACCCAACTCAACCCAACCTAACCTAATCTAACCTAACCTAACCTAACCTAACCTAACGTAACCTAACCTATCCTAACCTAACCTAACCTAACCTAACATAACCTAACGACGTTTGCAAGCGCTTTCACATTAGATATCGCAGTTCCCGACTTGTAATGGTGAAAAACACTGCATCTCACTAAGTGACATTGTTTAATGTGGTTTTACGACGGTTCATATCTTAACCTAACCTTACATTCGCTCTTGTATCTAAAAACGCTCTATTACACTGTTATGTTCACAATTACGATATTTGCATAACCTCACAGTTTTTCACCAACTTATTGCAGTACAGAACGCTGTATCTCGCTAAATGACATTGTTCTTTAAGGTTTCACGATGCTTGCATGCGCTTTAACGAGAATATCACAATATAGCAGTTTCGCACTTGTAACGGTAGAACACGCAGTATTTGGCTTGTTCATGCCGTTTTGTGGGCTTTCACGACATCTCACCTATCGCAGTTTAATACTCGCAATAAAACAACACTATCTCGTTAGATGACCTCGTTTTTGGTAGTTTCACGACGCTACCTAGCTTAAACTAACCTAACCTAACCTTCGCACTTCTATCGTTAGAAAACGTTTTACTCGCAACTTTACAATGTTTTCTACAAGATTACGACGGTTTCATGCGCTTTCACATTAGATATCGTAGTTGCCGACTTGTAATGTTGAAAAACACTACATCTCACTAAGTGACATTGTTTAATGCGGTTTTACGACGGTTGATATGTCAACCTAACCTAACATTCGCACTTGTATCTAAAGACGCTCAATTACACTGTTTCGTTCACAATTACGATATTTGCATAACCTCACAGTTTTTCACCAACTTATTGCAGTACAGAACGCTGTATCTCGCTAAATGACATCGTTCTTTAAGGTTTCACGATGCTTGCATGCGCTTTAACGAGAATATCACATTATAGCAGTTTCGCACTTGTAACGGTACAACACGCAGTATCTGGCTTGTTCAAGCCGTTTTGTGTACTTTCACAACATTTCACTTATTGCAGTTTCGTACATGCAATAAAACAACACTATCTCGTTAAATGACGTCCTTTTTGGTGGTCTCACGACGCTACATAGCCTAAACTAACATAACTCAAGCTAACCTTCGCAATTCTATCGCTAGAAAACGTTTTACTCGCAACTTTACAATGTTTTCTACAAGATTACGACGGTTTCATGCGCTTTCACATTAGATATCGTAGTTCCCGACTTGTAATGTTGAAAAACACTACATCTCACTAAGTGATATTGTTTAATGCGGTTTTACGACGGTTGATATGTCAACCTAACCTAACATTCGCACTTGTATCTAAAGACGCTCAATTACACTGTTTCGTTCACAATTACGATATTTGCTTGACCTCCTAGTTTCTCACCAACTTATTACAGTACAGAACGCTGTATCTCGCTAAATGACATCGTTCTTTAAGGTTTCACGATACTTGCATGCGCTTTACCGAGAATGTCACAACATAGCAGTTTCGCACTTGTAACGGTACAACACGCAGTATTTGGCTTGTTCATGCCGTTTTGTGTGCTTTCACAACATTTTACCTATCGCAGTTTCGTACTCGCAATAAAACAACACTATCTCGTTAGATGACGTCGTTTTTGGTGGTTTCACGACGCTACCTAGCTTAAACTAACATAACTCAACCTAACATAACCTTCGCACTTCTATCGTTAGAAAACGTTTTACTCGCTACTTTACATTGCTTTCTACAACATTACGACGGTTTCAAGCGCTTTCACATTAGATATCGCAGTTCCCAACTTGTAAAGTTGAAAAACACTGCATCTCACTAAGTGACATTGTTTAATGCGGTTTTACGACGGTTCATACCTTAACCTAACGTAACCTAACCTAACCTAACCCAACCTAACCTAACATACCCTAACCTAACCTAACCTAACCTAACCTAACCTAACTTAACCTAACCTAACCTAACCTAACCTCACCTAACGACGTTTGCAAGCGCTTTCACATTAGATATCGCAGTTCCCGACTTGTAATGGTGAAAAACACTGCATCTCACTAAGTGACATTGTTTAATGCGGTTTTACGACGGTTCATATCTTAACCTAACCTAACATTCGTACTTGTATTGAAAAACGCTCTATTACACTGTTTCGTTCACAATTACGATATTTGCATAACCTCACAGTTTTTCACCAACTTATTGCAGTACAGAACGCTGTATCTCGCTAAATGACATTGTTCTTTAAGGTTTCACGATGCTTGCATGCGCTTTAACGAGAATATCACAATATAGCAGTTTCGCACTTGTAACGGTAGAACACGCAGTATTTGGCTTGTTCATGCCGTTTTGTGTGCTTTCACAACATTTCACCTATCGCAGTTTAATACTCGCAATAAAACAACACTATCTCGTTAGATGACGTCGTTTTTGGTAGTTTCACGACGCTACCTAGCTTAAACTAACCTAACCTAACCTAACCTTCGCACTTCTATCGTTAGAAAACGTTTTACTCGCAACTTTACAATGTTTTCTACAAGATTACGACGGTTTCATGCGCTTTCACACTAGATATTGCAGTTCCCCACTTTTAATGGTGAAAAACACTGCATCTCACTAAGTGACATTGTTTAATGCGGTTTTACGACGGTTGATATGTCAACCTAACCTAACATTCGCACTTGTATCCAAAGACGCTCAATTACACTGTTTCGTTCACAATTACGATATTTGCTTGACCTCACAGTTTCTCACCAACTTATTACAGTACAGAACGCTGTATCTCGGTAAATGACATCGTTCTTTAAGGTTTCACGATACTTGCATGCGCTTTAACGAGAATATCACAATAAAGCAGTTTCGCACTTGTAACGACACAAGACGCAGTATCTGGCTAGTTTATGCCATTTTGTGTGCTGTCACAATATTTCACCTATCGCAGTTTCGTACTCGCAATAAAACAACACTATCTCGTGAGATGACATCGTTTTTGGTGGTTTCACGACGCTACGTAGCTCAAAGTAACCTAACCTTCGCACTTCTATGGTTAGAAAACGTTTTATTCGCTACTTTACAATGTTTTCTACAAGATTACGACGGTTTCATGCGCTTTCACATTAGATATCGCAGTTCCCGACTTGTAATGGTGAAAAACACAGCATCTCACTAAGTGACATTGTTTAATGCGGTTTTAGCGCGGTTCATATCTTAACCTAACCTAACCTAACCTGATTTAACCTAACCTAACCTTACCTAACCCAACCTAACCTAATCTAACCTAACCAAACCTTACCTAACATAACCTAACCTAACCTAACCAAACCTAACCTAACCTAACCTAACGTTTTTGCGCGCTTTCCCAATATTTCACCTATCCCAGTTTTGTACTCGCAATAAAACAACACTATCTCGTTAGATGACATCGTTTTTGGTGGTTTCACGACGCTACCTAGCTCAAACTAACCTAACCTTCGCACTTCTATTGTTAGAAAACGTTTTATTCGCTACTTTACAATGTTTTCTACAAGATTACCACGGTTTCATGCGCTTTCACATTAGATATCGCAGTTCCCGACTTGTAATGGTGAAAAACACAGCATCTTACTAAGTGACATTGTTTAATGCGGTTTTAGCGCGGTTCATATCTTAACCTAACCTAACCTAACCTAACCCAACCTAACCCAACTCAACCCAACCTAACCTAATCTAACCTAACCTAACCTAACCTAACCTAACCTAACGTAACCTAACCTAACCTAACCTAACCTAACCTAACATAACCTAACGACGTTTGCAAGCGCTTTCACATTAAATATCGCAGTTCCCGACTTGTAATTGTGAAAAACACTGCATCTCACTAAGTGACATTGTTTAATGTGGTTTTACGACGGTTCATATCTTAACCTAACCCGACATTCGCACTTGTATCTAAAAACGCTCTATTACACTGTTATGTTCACAATTACGATATTTGCATAACCTCGCAGTTTTTCACCAACTTATTGCAGTAAGAACGCTGTATCTCGCTAAATGACATTGTTCTTAAGGTTTCACGATGCTTGCATGCGCTTTAACGAGAATATCACAATATAGCAGTTTCGCACTTGTAACAGTAGAACACGCAGTATTTGGCTTGTTCATGCCGTTTTGTGTGCTTTCACGACATTTCACCTATCGCAGTTTAATACTCGCAATAAAACAACACTATCTCGTTAGATGACGTCGTTTTTGGTAGTTTCACGACGCTACCTAGCTTAAACTAACCTAACCTAACCTCACCTTCGCACTTCTATCGTTAGAAAACGTTTTATTCGCTACTTTACAATGTTTTCTACAAGATTACGACGGTTTCATGCGCTTTCACATTAGATATCGCAGTTCCCGACTTGTAATGGTGAAAAACAGCATCTCACTAAGTGACATTGTTTAATGCGGTTTTAGCGCGGTTCATATCGTAACCTAACCTAACCTTACCTAACCCAACCTAACCTAACCTAACCTAACCAAACCTTACCTAACATACCCTAACCTAACCTAACCTAACCTAACCAAACCTAACCTAACCTAACCTAACGTAACCTAACCTAACCTAACCTAACCTAACCTAACGACGGTTGCAAGCGCTTTCACATTAGATACCGCAGTTCCCGACTTGTAATGGTGAAAAACACTGCATCTCACTGAGTGACATTGTTTAATGCGGTTTTACGACGGTTCATATCTTAACCTAACCTAACATTCGCACTTGTATCCAAAGACGCTCAATTACACTGTTTCGTTCACAATTACGATATTTGCTTGACCTCACAGTTTCTCACCAACTTATTACAGTACAGAACGCTGTATCTCGCTAAATGACATCGTTCTTTAAGGTTTCACGATACTTGCATGCGCTTTAACGAGAATATCACAATAAAGCAGTTTCGCACTTGTAACGACACAAGACGCAGTATCTGGCTAGTTTATGCCATTTTGTGTGCTTTCACAATATTTCACCTATCGCAATTTCGTACTCGCAATAAAACAACACTATCTCGTTAGATGACATCGTTTTTGGTGGTTTCACGACGCTACGTAGCTCAAACTAACCGAACCTTCGCACTTCTATCGTTAGAAAACGTTTTATTCGCTACTTTACAATGTTTTCTACAAGATTACGACGGTTTCATGCGCTTTCACATTAGATATCGCAGTTCCCGACTTGTAATGGTGAAAAACACAGCATCTCACTAAGTGACATTGTTTAATGCGGTTTTAGCGCGGTTCATATCTTAACCTAACCTAACCTTACCTAACCCAACCTAACCTAACCTAAGCTAACATAACCTTACCTAACATACCCTAACCTAACCTAACCTAACCTAACCAAATCTAACCTAACCTAACCTAACGTAACCTAACCTAACCTAACCTAACCTAACGACGGTTGCAAGCGCTTTCACATTAGATACCGCAGTTCCCGACTTGTAATGGTGAAAAACACTGCATCTCACTGAGTGACATTGTTTAATGCGGTTTTACGACGGTTCATATCTTAACCTAACCTAACATTCGCACTTGTATCCAAAGACGCTCAATTACACTGTTTCGTTCACAATTACGATATTTGCTTGACCTCACAGTTTCTCACCAACTTATTACAGTACAGAACGCTGTATCTCGCTAAATGACATCGTTCTTTAAGGTTTCACGATACTTGCATGCGCTTTAACGAGAATATCACAATAAAGCAGTTTCGCACTTGTAACGACACAAGACGCAGTATCTGGCTAGTTTATGCCATTTTGTGTGCTTTCACAATATTTCACCTATCGCAGTTTCGTACTCGCAATAAAACAACACTATCTCGTTAGATGACATCGTTTTTGGTGGTTTCACGATGCTACGTAGCTCAAACTAACCTAACCTTCGCACTTCTATCGTTAGAAAACGTTTTATTCGCGCTACTTTACAATGTTTTCTACAAGATTACGACGGTTTCATGCGCTTTCACATTAAATATCGCAGTTCCCGACTTGTAATGGTGAAAAACACAGCATCTCACTAAGTGACATTGTTTAATGCGGTTTTAGCGCGGTTTATATCTTAACCTAACCTAACCTAACCTAACCCAACCTAACCCAACTCCACCCAACCTAACCTAATCTAACCTAACCTAACCTAACCTAACCTAACGTAACCTAACCTAACCTAACCTAACCTAACCTAACATAACCTAACGACGTTTGCAAGCGCTTTCACATTAGATATCGCAGTTCCCGACTTGTAATGGTGAAAAACACTGCATCACACTAAGTGACATTGTTTAATGTGGTTTTACGACGGTTCATATCTTAACCTAACCTGACATTCGCACTTGTATCTAAAAACGCTCTATTACACTGTTATGTTCACAATTACGATATTTGCATAACCTCACAGTTTTTCACCAAATTATTGCAGTACAGAACGCTGTATCTCGCTAAATGACATTGTTCTTTAAGGTTTCACGATGCTTGCATGCGCTTTAACGAGAATATCACAATATAGCAGTTTCGCACTTGTAACGGTAGAACACGCAGTATTTGGCTTGTTCATGCCGTTTTGTGTGCTTTCACGACATTTCACCTATCGCAGTTTAATACTCGCAATAAAACAACACTATCTCGTTAGATGACGTCGTTTTTGGTAGTTTCACGACGCTACCTAGCTTAAACTAACCTAACCTAACCTAACCTTCGCACTTCCATCGTTAGAAAACGTTTTACTCGCAACTTTACAATGTTTTCTACAAGATTACGACGGTTTCATGCGCTTTCACATTAGATATCGTAGTTCCCGACTTGTAATGTTGAAAAACACTACATCTCAATAAGTGACATTGTTTAATGCGGTTTTACGACGGTTGATATGTCAACCTAACCTAACATTCGCACTTGTATCTTAAGACGCTCAATTACACTGTTTCGTTCCCAATTACGATATTTGCTTGACCTCACAGTTTCTCACGAACTTATTACAGTACAGAACGATGTATCTCGCTAAATGACATCGTTCTTTAAGGTTTCACGATACTTGCGTGCGCTTTACCGAGAATGTCACAACATAGCAGTTTCGCACTTGTAACGGTACAACACGCAGTATTTGGCTTGTTCATGCCGTTTTGTGTGCTTTCACAACATTTTACCTATTGCAGTTTCGTACTCGCAATAAAACAACACTATCTCGTTAGATGACGTCGTTTTTGGTGGTTTCACGACGCTACCTAGCTTAAACTAACATAACTCAACCTAACAAACCTTCGCACTTCTATCGTTAGAAAACGTTTTACTCGCTACTTTACATTGCTTTCTACAACATTACGATGGTTTAAAGCGCTTTCACATTAGATATCGCAGTTCCCAACTTGTAAAGGTGAAAAACACTGCATCTCACTAAGTGACATTGTTTAATGCGGTTTTACGATGGTTCATACCTTAACCTAGCGTAACCTAACCTAACCTAACCCAACCTAACCTAACATAACCTAACCTAACCTAACCTAACCTAACCTAACCAAACCTAACCTAACGTAACCTAACCTAACCTAACCTAACCTAACATAACCTAACGACGTTTGCAAGCGCTTTCACATTAGATATCGCAGTTCCCGACTTGTAATGGTGAAAAACACTGCATCTCACTAAGTGACATTGTTTAATGCGGTTTTACGACGGTTCATATCTTAACCTAACCTAACATTCGTACTTGTATTGAAAAACGCTCTATTACACTGTTTCGTTCACAATTACGATATTTGCATAACCTCACAGTTTTTCACCAACTTTTTGCAGTACAGAACGCTGTATCTCGCAAAATGACATTGTTCTTTAAGGTTTCACGATGCTTGCATGCGCTTTAACGAGAATATCACAATATAGCAGTTTCGCACTTGTAACGGTAGAACACGCAGTATTTGGCTTGTTCATGCCGTTTTGTGTGCTTTCACAACATTTCACCTATCGCAGTTTAATACTCGCAATAAAACAACACTATCTCGTTAGATGACGTCGTTTTTGGTAGTTTCACGACGCTACCTAGCTTAAACTAACCTAACCTAACCTAACCTTCGCACTTCCATCGTTAGAAAACGTTTTACTCGCAACTTTACAATGTTTTCTACAAGATTACGACGGTTTCATGCGCTTTCACATTAGATATCGTAGTTGCCGACTTGTAATGTTGAAAAACACTACATCTCACTGACATTGTTTAATGCGGTTTTACGACGGTTGATATGTCAACCTAACCTAACATTCGCACTTGTATCTAAAGACGCTCAATTACACTGTTTCGTTCACAATTACGATATTTGCTTGACCTCACAGTTTCTCACCAACTTATTACAGTACAGAACGCTGTATCTCGCTAAATGACATCGTTCATTAAGGTTTCACGATACTTGCATGCGCTTTAACGAGAATATCACAATAAAGCAGTTTCGCACTTGTAACGGCACAAGACGCAGTATCTGGCTAGTTCATGCCATTTTGTGTGCTTTCCCAATATTAAACCTATCGCAGTTTCGTACTCGCAATAAAACAACACTATCTCGTTAGATGACATCGTTTTTGGTGGTTTCACGACGCTACCTAGCTCAAACTAACCGAACCTTCGCACTTCTACGTTAGAAAACGTTTTATTCGCTAATTTACACTGTTTTCTACAAGATTACGACGGTTTCATGCGCTTTCACATTAGATATCGCAGTTCCCGACTTGTAATGGTGAAAAACACAGCATCTCACTAAGTGACATTGTTTAATGCGGTTTTAGCGCGGTTCATATCTTAACCTAACCTAACCTTACCTAACCCAACCTAACCTAACCTAACCTAACCAAACCTTACCTAACATACCCTAACCTAACCTAACCTAACCTAACCAAACCTAACCTAACCTAACCTAACCTAACCTAACGACGGTTGCAAGCGCTTTCACATTAGATACCGCAGTTCCCGACTTGTAATGGTGAAAAACACTGCATCTCACTGAGTGACATTGTTTAATGCGGTTTTACGACGGTTCATATCTTAACCTAACCTAACATTCGCACTTGTATCCAAAGACGCTCAATTACACTGTTTCGTTCACAATTACGATATTTGCTTGACCTCACAGTTTCTCACCAACCTATTACAGTACAGAACGCTGTATCTCGCTAAATGACATCGTTCTTTAAGGTTTCACGATACTTGCATGCGCTTTAACGAGAATATCAAAATAAAGCAGTTTCGCACTTGTAAAGACACAAGACGCAGTATCTGGCTAGTTTATGCCATTTTGTGTGCTTTCACAATATTTCACCTATCGCAGTTTCGTACTCGCAATAAAACAACACTATCTCGTTAGATGACATCGTTTTTGGTGGTTTCACGACGCTACGTAGCTCAAACTAACCTAACCTTTGCACTTCTATCGTTAGAAAACGTTTTATTCGCTACTTTACAATGTTTTCTACAAGATTACGACGGTTTCATGCGCTTTCACATTAGATATCGCAGTTCCCGACTTGTAATGGTGAAAAACACAGCATCTCACTAAGTGACATTGTTTAATGCGGTTTTAGCGTGGTTCATATCTTAACCTAACCTAACCTAACCTAACCTAATTTAACCTAACCTAACCTTACCTAACCCAACCTAACCTAACCTAACCAAACCTTACCTAACATAACCTAACCTAACCTAACCTAACCAAACCTAACCTAACCTAACCTAACGTAACCTAACCTAACCTAACCTAACCTAACCTAACGACGTTTGCAAGAGCTTTCACATTAGATATCGCAGTTCCCGACTTGTAATGGTGAAAAACACAGCATCTAAGTGACATTGTTTATTGCGGTTTTAGCGCGGTTCATATCTTAACCTAACCTAACCTAACCTAACCCAACCTAACCTAACTTAACCTAACGACGTTTGCAAGCGCTTTCACATTAGATATCGCAGTTCCCGACTTGTAATGGTGAAAAACACTGCATCTCACTAAGTGACATTGTTTAATGCGGTTTTAGCGCGGTTCATATCTTAACCTAACCTAACATTCGTACTTGTATTGAAAAACGCTCTATTACACTGTTTCGTTCACAATTACGATATTTGCATAACCTCACAGTTTTTCACCAACTTATTGTAGTACAGAACGCTGTATCTCGCTAAATGACATCGTTCTTTAAGGTTTCACTATGCTTGCATGCGCTTTAACGAGAATATCACATTATAGCAGTTTCGCACTTGTAACGGTACAACACGCAGTATCTGGCTTGTTCAAGCCGTTTTGTGTACTTTCACAACATTTCACCTATTGCAGTTTCGTACATGCAATAAAACAACACTATCTCGTTAGATGACGTCCTTTTTGGTGGTCTCACGACGCTACATAGCTTAAACTAACATAACTCAAGCTAACCTTCCCACTTCTATCGTTAGAAAACGTTTTACTCGCAACTTTACAATGTTTTCTACAAGATTACGACGGTTTCATGCGCTTTCACATTAGATATCGTAGTTCCCGACTTGTAATGTTGAAAAACACTACATCTCACTAAGTGACATTGTTTAATGCGGTTTTACGACGGTTGATATCTCAACCTAACCTAACATTCGCACTTGTATCTAAATACGCTCAATTACACTCGTTCACAATTACGATATTTGCTTGACCTCACAGTTTCTCACCAACTTATTACAGTACAGAACGCTGTATCTCGCTAAATGACATCGTTCTTTAAGGTTTCACGATACTTGCATGCGCTTTAACGAGAATATCACAATAAAGCAGTTTCGCACTTGTAACGGCACAAGACGCAGTATCTGGCTAGTTCATGCCATTTTGTGTGCTTTCCCAATATTTCACCTATCGCAGTTTCGTACTCGCAATAAAACAACACTATCTCGTTTGATGACATCGTTTTTGGTGGCTTCACGACGCTACCTAGCTTAAACTAACCGAACCTTCGCACTTCTATCGTTAGAAAACGTTTTATTCGCTACTTTACAATGTTTTCTACAAGATTACGACGGTTTCATGCGCTTTCACATTAGATATCGCAGTTCCCGACTTTTAATGGTGAAAAACACAGCATCTCACTAAGTGACATTGTTTAATGCGGTTTTAGCGCGGTTCATATCTTAACCTAACCTAACCTTACCTAACCCAACCTAACCTAACCTAACCTAACCAAACCTTACCTAACATCCCTAACCTAACCTAACCTAACCTAACCAAACCTAACCTAACCTAACCTAACGTAACCTAACCTAACCTAGCCTAACCTAACCTAACGACGTTTGCAAGCGCTTTCACATTAGATATCGCAGTTCCCGACTTGTAATGGTGAAAAACACTGCATCTCACTAAGTGACATTGTTTAATGCGGTTTTACGACGGTTCATATCTTAACCCAACCTAACATTCGCACTTGTATTGAAAAACGCTCTATTACACTATTTTGTTCAAAATTACGATATTTGCATAACCTCACAGTTTTTCACCAACTTATTGCAGTACAGAACGCTGTATCTCGCTAAATGACATCGTTCTTTAAGGTTTCACGATGCTTGCATGCGCTTTAACGAGAATATCACATTAAAGCAGTTTCGCACTTGTAACGGTACAACACGCAGTATCTGGCTTGTTCATGCCGTTTTGTGTACTTTCACAACATTTCACCTATTGCAGTTTCGTACATGCAATAAAACAACACTATCTCGTTAGATGACGTCCTTTTTGGTGGTCTCACGACGCTACATAGCTTAAACTAACATACCTCAAGCTAACCTTCGCACTTCTATCGTTAGAAAACGTTTTACTCGCAACTTTACAATGTTTTCTACAAGATTACGACGGTTTCATGCGCTTTCACATTAGATATTGCAGTTCCCCACTTTTAATGGTGAAAAACACTGCATCTCACTAAGTGACATTGTTTAATGCGGTTTTACGACGGTTGATATGTCAACCTAACCTAACATTCGCACTTGTATCCAAAGACGCTCAATTACACTGTTTCGTTCACAATTACGATATTTGCTTGACCTCACAGTTTCTCACCAACTTATTACAGTACAGAACGCTGTATCTCGGTAAATGACATCGTTCTTTAAGGTTTCACGATACTTGCATGCGCTTTAACGAGAATATCACAATAAAGCAGTTTCGCACTTGTAACGACACAAGACGCAGTATCTGGCTAGTTTATGCCATTTTGTGTGCTTTCACAATATTTCACCTATCGCAGTTTCGTACTCGCAATAAAACAACACTATCTCGTGAGATGACATCGTTTTTGGTGGTTTCACGACGCTACGTAGCTCAAACTAACCTAACCTTTGCACTTCTATCGTTAGAAAACGTTTTATTCGCTACTTTACAATGTTTTCTACAAGATTACGACGGTTTCATGCGCTTTCACATTAGATATCGCAGTTCCCGACTTGTAATGGTGAAAAACACAGCATCTCACTAAGTGACATTGTTTAATGCGGTTTTAGCGTGGTTCATATCTTAACCTAACCTAACCTAACCTAACCTAATTTAACCTAACCTAACCTTACCTAACCCAACCTAACCTAACCTAACCAAACCTTACCTAACATAACCTAACCTAACCTAACCTAACCAAACCTAACCTAACCTAACCTAACGTAACCTAACCTAACCTAACCTAACCTAACCTAACGACGTTTGCAAGAGCTTTCACATTAGATATCGCAGTTCCCGACTTGTAATGGTGAAAAACACAGCATCTAAGTGACATTGTTTATTGCGGTTTTAGCGCGGTTCATATCTTAACCTAACCTAACCTAACCTAACCCAACCTAACCTAACTTAACCTAACGACGTTTGCAAGCGCTTTCACATTAGATATCGCAGTTCCCGACTTGTAATGGTGAAAAACACTGCATCTCACTAAGTGACATTGTTTAATGCGGTTTTAGCGCGGTTCATATCTTAACCTAACCTAACATTCGTACTTGTATTGAAAAACGCTCTATTACACTGTTTCGTTCACAATTACGATATTTGCATAACCTCACAGTTTTTCACCAACTTATTGTAGTACAGAACGCTGTATCTCGCTAAATGACATCGTTCTTTAAGGTTTCACTATGCTTGCATGCGCTTTAACGAGAATATCACATTATAGCAGTTTCGCACTTGTAACGGTACAACACGCAGTATCTGGCTTGTTCAAGCCGTTTTGTGTACTTTCACAACATTTCACCTATTGCAGTTTCGTACATGCAATAAAACAACACTATCTCGTTAGATGACGTCCTTTTTGGTGGTCTCACGACGCTACATAGCTTAAACTAACATAACTCAAGCTAACCTTCCCACTTCTATCGTTAGAAAACGTTTTACTCGCAACTTTACAATGTTTTCTACAAGATTACGACGGTTTCATGCGCTTTCACATTAGATATCGTAGTTCCCGACTTGTAATGTTGAAAAACACTACATCTCACTAAGTGACATTGTTTAATGCGGTTTTACGACGGTTGATATCTCAACCTAACCTAACATTCGCACTTGTATCTAAATACGCTCAATTACACTCGTTCACAATTACGATATTTGCTTGACCTCACAGTTTCTCACCAACTTATTACAGTACAGAACGCTGTATCTCGCTAAATGACATCGTTCTTTAAGGTTTCACGATACTTGCATGCGCTTTAACGAGAATATCACAATAAAGCAGTTTCGCACTTGTAACGGCACAAGACGCAGTATCTGGCTAGTTCATGCCATTTTGTGTGCTTTCCCAATATTTCACCTATCGCAGTTTCGTACTCGCAATAAAACAACACTATCTCGTTTGATGACATCGTTTTTGGTGGCTTCACGACGCTACCTAGCTTAAACTAACCGAACCTTCGCACTTCTATCGTTAGAAAACGTTTTATTCGCTACTTTACAATGTTTTCTACAAGATTACGACGGTTTCATGCGCTTTCACATTAGATATCGCAGTTCCCGACTTTTAATGGTGAAAAACACAGCATCTCACTAAGTGACATTGTTTAATGCGGTTTTAGCGCGGTTCATATCTTAACCTAACCTAACCTTACCTAACCCAACCTAACCTAACCTAACCTAACCAAACCTTACCTAACATCCCTAACCTAACCTAACCTAACCTAACCAAACCTAACCTAACCTAACCTAACGTAACCTAACCTAACCTAGCCTAACCTAACCTAACGACGTTTGCAAGCGCTTTCACATTAGATATCGCAGTTCCCGACTTGTAATGGTGAAAAACACTGCATCTCACTAAGTGACATTGTTTAATGCGGTTTTACGACGGTTCATATCTTAACCCAACCTAACATTCGCACTTGTATTGAAAAACGCTCTATTACACTATTTTGTTCAAAATTACGATATTTGCATAACCTCACAGTTTTTCACCAACTTATTGCAGTACAGAACGCTGTATCTCGCTAAATGACATCGTTCTTTAAGGTTTCACGATGCTTGCATGCGCTTTAACGAGAATATCACATTAAAGCAGTTTCGCACTTGTAACGGTACAACACGCAGTATCTGGCTTGTTCATGCCGTTTTGTGTACTTTCACAACATTTCACCTATTGCAGTTTCGTACATGCAATAAAACAACACTATCTCGTTAGATGACGTCCTTTTTGGTGGTCTCACGACGCTACATAGCTTAAACTAACATACCTCAAGCTAACCTTCGCACTTCTATCGTTAGAAAACGTTTTACTCGCAACTTTACAATGTTTTCTACAAGATTACGACGGTTTCATGCGCTTTCACATTAGATATTGCAGTTCCCCACTTTTAATGGTGAAAAACACTGCATCTCACTAAGTGACATTGTTTAATGCGGTTTTACGACGGTTGATATGTCAACCTAACCTAACATTCGCACTTGTATCCAAAGACGCTCAATTACACTGTTTCGTTCACAATTACGATATTTGCTTGACCTCACAGTTTCTCACCAACTTATTACAGTACAGAACGCTGTATCTCGGTAAATGACATCGTTCTTTAAGGTTTCACGATACTTGCATGCGCTTTAACGAGAATATCACAATAAAGCAGTTTCGCACTTGTAACGACACAAGACGCAGTATCTGGCTAGTTTATGCCATTTTGTGTGCTTTCACAATATTTCACCTATCGCAGTTTCGTACTCGCAATAAAACAACACTATCTCGTGAGATGACATCGTTTTTGGTGGTTTCACGACGCTACGTAGCTCAAAGTAACCTAACCTTCGCACTTCTATGGTTAGAAAACGTTTTATTCGCTACTTTACAATGTTTTCTACAAGATTACGACGGTTTCATGCGCTTTCACATTAGATATCGCAGTTCCCGACTTGTAATGGTGAAAAACACAGCATCTCACTAAGTGACATTGTTTAATGCGGTTTTAGCGCGGTTCATATCTTAACCTAACCTAACCTAACCTGATTTAACCTAACCTAACCTTACCTAACCCAACCTAACCTAATCTAACCTAACCAAACCTTACCTAACATAACCTAACCTAACCTAACCAAACCTAACCTAACCTAACCTAACGTTTTTGTGCGCTTTCCCAATATTTCACCTATCCCAGTTTTGTACTCGCAATAAAACAACACTATCTCGTTAGATGACATCGTTTTTGGTGGTTTCACGACGCTACCTAGCTCAAACTAACCTAACCTTCGCACTTCTATTGTTAGAAAACGTTTTATTCGCTACTTTACAATGTTTTCTACAAGATTACCACGGTTTCATGCGCTTTCACATTAGATATCGCAGTTCCCGACTTGTAATGGTGAAAAACACAGCATCTTACTAAGTGACATTGTTTAATGCGGTTTTAGCGCGGTTCATATCTTAACCTAACCTAACCTAACCTAACCCAACCTAACCCAACTCAACCCAACCTAACCTAATCTAACCTAACCTAACCTAACCTAACCTAACCTAACGTAACCTAACCTAACCTAACCTAACCTAACCTAACATAACCTAACGACGTTTGCAAGCGCTTTCACATTAAATATCGCAGTTCCCGACTTGTAATTGTGAAAAACACTGCATCTCACTAAGTGACATTGTTTAATGTGGTTTTACGACGGTTCATATCTTAACCTAACCCGACATTCGCACTTGTATCTAAAAACGCTCTATTACACTGTTATGTTCACAATTACGATATTTGCATAACCTCGCAGTTTTTCACCAACTTATTGCAGTAAGAACGCTGTATCTCGCTAAATGACATTGTTCTTAAGGTTTCACGATGCTTGCATGCGCTTTAACGAGAATATCACAATATAGCAGTTTCGCACTTGTAACAGTAGAACACGCAGTATTTGGCTTGTTCATGCCGTTTTGTGTGCTTTCACGACATTTCACCTATCGCAGTTTAATACTCGCAATAAAACAACACTATCTCGTTAGATGACGTCGTTTTTGGTAGTTTCACGACGCTACCTAGCTTAAACTAACCTAACCTAACCTCACCTTCGCACTTCTATCGTTAGAAAACGTTTTATTCGCTACTTTACAATGTTTTCTACAAGATTACGACGGTTTCATGCGCTTTCACATTAGATATCGCAGTTCCCGACTTGTAATGGTGAAAAACAGCATCTCACTAAGTGACATTGTTTAATGCGGTTTTAGCGCGGTTCATATCGTAACCTAACCTAACCTTACCTAACCCAACCTAACCTAACCTAACCTAACCAAACCTTACCTAACATACCCTAACCTAACCTAACCTAACCTAACCAAACCTAACCTAACCTAACCTAACGTAACCTAACCTAACCTAACCTAACCTAACCTAACGACGGTTGCAAGCGCTTTCACATTAGATACCGCAGTTCCCGACTTGTAATGGTGAAAAACACTGCATCTCACTGAGTGACATTGTTTAATGCGGTTTTACGACGGTTCATATCTTAACCTAACCTAACATTCGCACTTGTATCCAAAGACGCTCAATTACACTGTTTCGTTCACAATTACGATATTTGCTTGACCTCACAGTTTCTCACCAACTTATTACAGTACAGAACGCTGTATCTCGCTAAATGACATCGTTCTTTAAGGTTTCACGATACTTGCATGCGCTTTAACGAGAATATCACAATAAAGCAGTTTCGCACTTGTAACGACACAAGACGCAGTATCTGGCTAGTTTATGCCATTTTGTGTGCTTTCACAATATTTCACCTATCGCAATTTCGTACTCGCAATAAAACAACACTATCTCGTTAGATGACATCGTTTTTGGTGGTTTCACGACGCTACGTAGCTCAAACTAACCGAACCTTCGCACTTCTATCGTTAGAAAACGTTTTATTCGCTACTTTACAATGTTTTCTACAAGATTACGACGGTTTCATGCGCTTTCACATTAGATATCGCAGTTCCCGACTTGTAATGGTGAAAAACACAGCATCTCACTAAGTGACATTGTTTAATGCGGTTTTAGCGCGGTTCATATCTTAACCTAACCTAACCTTACCTAACCCAACCTAACCTAACCTAAGCTAACATAACCTTACCTAACATACCCTAACCTAACCTAACCTAACCTAACCAAATCTAACCTAACCTAACCTACCGTAACCTAACCTAACCTAACCTAACCTAACGACGGTTGCAAGCGCTTTCACATTAGATACCGCAGTTCCCGACTTGTAATGGTGAAAAACACTGCATCTCACTGAGTGACATTGTTTAATGCGGTTTTACGACGGTTCATATCTTAACCTAACCTAACATTCGCACTTGTATCCAAAGACGCTCAATTACACTGTTTCGTTCACAATTACGATATTTGCTTGACCTCACAGTTTCTCACCAACTTATTACAGTACAGAACGCTGTATCTCGCTAAATGACATCGTTCTTTAAGGTTTCACGATACTTGCATGCGCTTTAACGAGAATATCACAATAAAGCAGTTTCGCACTTGTAACGACACAAGACGCAGTATCTGGCTAGTTTATGCCATTTTGTGTGCTTTCACAATATTTCACCTATCGCAGTTTCGTACTCGCAATAAAACAACACTATCTCGTTAGATGACATCGTTTTTGGTGGTTTCACGATGCTACGTAGCTCAAACTAACCTAACCTTCGCACTTCTATCGTTAGAAAACGTTTTATTCGCGCTACTTTACAATGTTTTCTACAAGATTACGACGGTTTCATGCGCTTTCACATTAAATATCGCAGTTCCCGACTTGTAATGGTGAAAAACACAGCATCTCACTAAGTGACATTGTTTAATGCGGTTTTAGCGCGGTTCATATCTTAACCTAACCTAACCTAACCTAACCCAACCTAACCCAACTCCACCCAACCTAACCTAATCTAACCTAACCTAACCTAACCTAACCTAACGTAACCTAACCTAACCTAACCTAACCTAACCTAACATAACCTAACGACGTTTGCAAGCGCTTTCACATTAGATATCGCAGTTCCCGACTTGTAATGGTGAAAAACACTGCATCACACTAAGTGACATTGTTTAATGTGGTTTTACGACGGTTCATATCTTAACCTAACCTGACATTCGCACTTGTATCTAAAAACGCTCTATTACACTGTTATGTTCACAATTACGATATTTGCATAACCTCACAGTTTTTCACCAAATTATTGCAGTACAGAACGCTGTATCTCGCTAAATGACATTGTTCTTTAAGGTTTCACGATGCTTGCATGCGCTTTAACGAGAATATCACAATATAGCAGTTTCGCACTTGTAACGGTAGAACACGCAGTATTTGGCTTGTTCATGCCGTTTTGTGTGCTTTCACGACATTTCACCTATCGCAGTTTAATACTCGCAATAAAACAACACTATCTCGTTAGATGACGTCGTTTTTGGTAGTTTCACGACGCTACCTAGCTTAAACTAACCTAACCTAACCTAACCTTCGCACTTCCATCGTTAGAAAACGTTTTACTCGCAACTTTACAATGTTTTCTACAAGATTACGACGGTTTCATGCGCTTTCACATTAGATATCGTAGTTCCCGACTTGTAATGTTGAAAAACACTACATCTCAATAAGTGACATTGTTTAATGCGGTTTTACGACGGTTGATATGTCAACCTAACCTAACATTCGCACTTGTATCTTAAGACGCTCAATTACACTGTTTCGTTCCCAATTACGATATTTGCTTGACCTCACAGTTTCTCACGAACTTATTACAGTACAGAACGATGTATCTCGCTAAATGACATCGTTCTTTAAGGTTTCACGATACTTGCGTGCGCTTTACCGAGAATGTCACAACATAGCAGTTTCGCACTTGTAACGGTACAACACGCAGTATTTGGCTTGTTCATGCCGTTTTGTGTGCTTTCACAACATTTTACCTATTGCAGTTTCGTACTCGCAATAAAACAACACTATCTCGTTAGATGACGTCGTTTTTGGTGGTTTCACGACGCTACCTAGCTTAAACTAACATAACTCAACCTAACAAACCTTCGCACTTCTATCGTTAGAAAACGTTTTACTCGCTACTTTACATTGCTTTCTACAACATTACGATGGTTTAAAGCGCTTTCACATTAGATATCGCAGTTCCCAACTTGTAAAGGTGAAAAACACTGCATCTCACTAAGTGACATTGTTTAATGCGGTTTTACGATGGTTCATACCTTAACCTAGCGTAACCTAACCTAACCTAACCCAACCTAACCTAACATAACCTAACCTAACCTAACCTAACCTAACCTAACCAAACCTAACCTAACGTAACCTAACCTAACCTAACCTAACCTAACATAACCTAACGACGTTTGCAAGCGCTTTCACATTAGATATCGCAGTTCCCGACTTGTAATGGTGAAAAACACTGCATCTCACTAAGTGACATTGTTTAATGCGGTTTTACGACGGTTCATATCTTAACCTAACCTAACATTCGTACTTGTATTGAAAAACGCTCTATTACACTGTTTCGTTCACAATTACGATATTTGCATAACCTCACAGTTTTTCACCAACTTTTTGCAGTACAGAACGCTGTATCTCGCAAAATGACATTGTTCTTTAAGGTTTCACGATGCTTGCATGCGCTTTAACGAGAATATCACAATATAGCAGTTTCGCACTTGTAACGGTAGAACACGCAGTATTTGGCTTGTTCATGCCGTTTTGTGTGCTTTCACAACATTTCACCTATCGCAGTTTAATACTCGCAATAAAACAACACTATCTCGTTAGATGACGTCGTTTTTGGTAGTTTCACGACGCTACCTAGCTTAAACTAACCTAACCTAACCTAACCTTCGCACTTCCATCGTTAGAAAACGTTTTACTCGCAACTTTACAATGTTTTCTACAAGATTACGACGGTTTCATGCGCTTTCACATTAGATATCGTAGTTGCCGACTTGTAATGTTGAAAAACACTACATCTCACTGACATTGTTTAATGCGGTTTTACGACGGTTGATATGTCAACCTAACCTAACATTCGCACTTGTATCTAAAGACGCTCAATTACACTGTTTCGTTCACAATTACGATATTTGCTTGACCTCACAGTTTCTCACCAACTTATTACAGTACAGAACGCTGTATCTCGCTAAATGACATCGTTCATTAAGGTTTCACGATACTTGCATGCGCTTTAACGAGAATATCACAATAAAGCAGTTTCGCACTTGTAACGGCACAAGACGCAGTATCTGGCTAGTTCATGCCATTTTGTGTGCTTTCCCAATATTAAACCTATCGCAGTTTCGTACTCGCAATAAAACAACACTATCTCGTTAGATGACATCGTTTTTGGTGGTTTCACGACGCTACCTAGCTCAAACTAACCGAACCTTCGCACTTCTACGTTAGAAAACGTTTTATTCGCTAATTTACACTGTTTTCTACAAGATTACGACGGTTTCATGCGCTTTCACATTAGATATCGCAGTTCCCGACTTGTAATGGTGAAAAACACAGCATCTCACTAAGTGACATTGTTTAATGCGGTTTTAGCGCGGTTCATATCTTAACCTAACCTAACCTTACCTAACCCAACCTAACCTAACCTAACCTAACCAAACCTTACCTAACATACCCTAACCTAACCTAACCTAACCTAACCAAACCTAACCTAACCTAACCTAACCTAACCTAACGACGGTTGCAAGCGCTTTCACATTAGATACCGCAGTTCCCGACTTGTAATGGTGAAAAACACTGCATCTCACTGAGTGACATTGTTTAATGCGGTTTTACGACGGTTCATATCTTAACCTAACCTAACATTCGCACTTGTATCCAAAGACGCTCAATTACACTGTTTCGTTCACAATTACGATATTTGCTTGACCTCACAGTTTCTCACCAACCTATTACAGTACAGAACGCTGTATCTCGCTAAATGACATCGTTCTTTAAGGTTTCACGATACTTGCATGCGCTTTAACGAGAATATCAAAATAAAGCAGTTTCGCACTTGTAAAGACACAAGACGCAGTATCTGGCTAGTTTATGCCATTTTGTGTGCTTTCACAATATTTCACCTATCGCAGTTTCGTACTCGCAATAAAACAACACTATCTCGTTAGATGACATCGTTTTTGGTGGTTTCACGACGCTACGTAGCTCAAACTAACCTAACCTTTGCACTTCTATCGTTAGAAAACGTTTTATTCGCTACTTTACAATGTTTTCTACAAGATTACGACGGTTTCATGCGCTTTCACATTAGATATCGCAGTTCCCGACTTGTAATGGTGAAAAACACAGCATCTCACTAAGTGACATTGTTTAATGCGGTTTTAGCGTGGTTCATATCTTAACCTAACCTAACCTAACCTAACCTAATTTAACCTAACCTAACCTTACCTAACCCAACCTAACCTAACCTAACCAAACCTTACCTAACATAACCTAACCTAACCTAACCTAACCAAACCTAACCTAACCTAACCTAACGTAACCTAACCTAACCTAACCTAACCTAACCTAACGACGTTTGCAAGAGCTTTCACATTAGATATCGCAGTTCCCGACTTGTAATGGTGAAAAACACAGCATCTAAGTGACATTGTTTATTGCGGTTTTAGCGCGGTTCATATCTTAACCTAACCTAACCTAACCTAACCCAACCTAACCTAACTTAACCTAACGACGTTTGCAAGCGCTTTCACATTAGATATCGCAGTTCCCGACTTGTAATGGTGAAAAACACTGCATCTCACTAAGTGACATTGTTTAATGCGGTTTTAGCGCGGTTCATATCTTAACCTAACCTAACATTCGTACTTGTATTGAAAAACGCTCTATTACACTGTTTCGTTCACAATTACGATATTTGCATAACCTCACAGTTTTTCACCAACTTATTGTAGTACAGAACGCTGTATCTCGCTAAATGACATCGTTCTTTAAGGTTTCACTATGCTTGCATGCGCTTTAACGAGAATATCACATTATAGCGGTTTCGCACTTGTAACGGTACAACACGCAGTATCTGGCTTGTTCAAGCCGTTTTGTGTACTTTCACAACATTTCACCTATTGCAGTTTCGTACATGCAATAAAACAACACTATCTCGTTAGATGACGTCCTTTTTGGTGGTCTCACGACGCTACATAGCTTAAACTAACATAACTCAAGCTAACCTTCCCACTTCTATCGTTAGAAAACGTTTTACTCGCAACTTTACAATGTTTTCTACAAGATTACGACGGTTTCATGCGCTTTCACATTAGATATCGTAGTTCCCGACTTGTAATGTTGAAAAACACTACATCTCACTAAGTGACATTGTTTAATGCGGTTTTACGACGGTTGATATCTCAACCTAACCTAACATTCGCACTTGTATCTAAATACGCTCAATTACACTCGTTCACAATTACGATATTTGCTTGACCTCACAGTTTCTCACCAACTTATTACAGTACAGAACGCTGTATCTCGCTAAATGACATCGTTCTTTAAGGTTTCACGATACTTGCATGCGCTTTAACGAGAATATCACAATAAAGCAGTTTCGCACTTGTAACGGCACAAGACGCAGTATCTGGCTAGTTCATGCCATTTGGGTGCTTTCCCAATATTTCACCTATCGCAGTTTCGTACTCGCAATAAAACAACACTATCTCGTTTGATGACATCGTTTTTGGTGGCTTCACGACGCTACCTAGCTTAAACTAACCGAACCTTCGCACTTCTATCGTTAGAAAACGTTTTATTCGCTACTTTACAATGTTTTCTACAAGATTACGACGGTTTCATGCGCTTTCACATTAGATATCGCAGTTCCCGACTTTTAATGGTGAAAAACACAGCATCTCACTAAGTGACATTGTTTAATGCGGTTTTAGCGCGGTTCATATCTTAACCTAACCTAACCTTACCTAACCCAACCTAACCTAACCTAACCTAACCAAACCTTACCTAACATCCCTAACCTAACCTAACCTAACCTAACCAAACCTAACCTAACCTAACCTAACGTAACCTAACCTAACCTAGCCTAACCTAACCTAACGACGTTTGCAAGCGCTTTCACATTAGATATCGCAGTTCCCGACTTGTAATGGTGAAAAACACTGCATCTCACTAAGTGACATTGTTTAATGCGGTTTTACGACGGTTCATATCTTAACCCAACCTAACATTCGCACTTGTATTGAAAAACGCTCTATTACACTATTTTGTTCAAAATTACGATATTTGCATAACCTCACAGTTTTTCACCAACTTATTGCAGTACAGAACGCTGTATCTCGCTAAATGACATCGTTCTTTAAGGTTTCACGATGCTTGCATGCGCTTTAACGAGAATATCACATTAAAGCAGTTTCGCACTTGTAACGGTACAACACGCAGTATCTGGCTTGTTCATGCCGTTTTGTGTACTTTCACAACATTTCACCTATTGCAGTTTCGTACATGCAATAAAACAACACTATCTCGTTAGATGACGTCCTTTTTGGTGGTCTCACGACGCTACATAGCTTAAACTAACATACCTCAAGCTAACCTTCGCACTTCTATCGTTAGAAAACGTTTTACTCGCAACTTTACAATGTTTTCTACAAGATTACGACGGTTTCATGCGCTTTCACATTAGATATTGCAGTTCCCCACTTTTAATGGTGAAAAACACTGCATCTCACTAAGTGACATTGTTTAATGCGGTTTTACGACGGTTGATATGTCAACCTAACCTAACATTCGCACTTGTATCCAAAGACGCTCAATTACACTGTTTCGTTCACAATTACGATATTTGCTTGACCTCACAGTTTCTCACCAACTTATTACAGTACAGAACGCTGTATCTCGGTAAATGACATCGTTCTTTAAGGTTTCACGATACTTGCATGCGCTTTAACGAGAATATCACAATAAAGCAGTTTCGCACTTGTAACGACACAAGACGCAGTATCTGGCTAGTTTATGCCATTTTGTGTGCTTTCACAATATTTCACCTATCGCAGTTTCGTACTCGCAATAAAACAACACTATCTCGTGAGATGACATCGTTTTTGGTGGTTTCACGACGCTACGTAGCTCAAACTAACCTAACCTTTGCACTTCTATCGTTAGAAAACGTTTTATTCGCTACTTTACAATGTTTTCTACAAGATTACGACGGTTTCATGCGCTTTCACATTAGATATCGCAGTTCCCGACTTGTAATGGTGAAAAACACAGCATCTCACTAAGTGACATTGTTTAATGTGGTTTTAGCGTGGTTCATATCTTAACCTAACCTAACCTAACCTAACCTAATTTAACCTAACCTAACCTTACCTAACCCAACCTAACCTAACCTAACCAAACCTTACCTAACATAACCTAACCTAACCTAACCTAACCTAACCAAACCTAACCTAACCTAACCTAACGTAACCTAACCTAACCTAACCTAACCTAACGACGTTTGCAAGAGCTTTCACATTAGATATCGCAGTTCCCGACTTGTAATGGTGAAAAACACAGCATCTAAGTGACATTGTTTATTGCGGTTTTAGCGCGGTTCATATCTTAACCTAACCTAACCTAACCTAACCCAACCTAACCTAACTTAACCTAACGACGTTTGCAAGCGCTTTCACATTAGATATCGCAGTTCCCGACTTGTAATGGTGAAAAACACTGCATCTCACTAAGTGACATTGTTTAATGCGGTTTTAGCGCGGTTCATATCTTAACCTAACCTAACATTCGTACTTGTATTGAAAAACGCTCTATTACACTGTTTCGTTCACAATTACGATATTTGCATAACCTCACAGTTTTTCACCAACTTATTGTAGTACAGAACGCTGTATCTCGCTAAATGACATCGTTCTTTAAGGTTTCACTATGCTTGCATGCGCTTTAACGAGAATATCACATTATAGCAGTTTCGCACTTGTAACGGTACAACACGCAGTATCTGGCTTGTTCAAGCCGTTTTGTGTACTTTCACAACATTTCACCTATTGCAGTTTCGTACATGCAATAAAACAACACTATCTCGTTAGATGACGTCCTTTTTGGTGGTCTCACGACGCTACATAGCTTAAACTAACATAACTCAAGCTAACCTTCCCACTTCTATCGTTAGAAAACGTTTTACTCGCAACTTTACAATGTTTTCTACAAGATTACGACGGTTTCATGCGCTTTCACATTAGATATCGTAGTTCCCGACTTGTAATGTTGAAAAACACTACATCTCACTAAGTGACATTGTTTAATGCGGTTTTACGACGGTTGATATCTCAACCTAACCTAACATTCGCACTTGTATCTAAATACGCTCAATTACACTCGTTCACAATTACGATATTTGCTTGACCTCACAGTTTCTCACCAACTTATTACAGTACAGAACGCTGTATCTCGCTAAATGACATCGTTCTTTAAGGTTTCACGATACTTGCATGCGCTTTAACGAGAATATCACAATAAAGCAGTTTCGCACTTGTAACGGCACAAGACGCAGTATCTGGCTAGTTCATGCCATTTTGTGTGCTTTCCCAATATTTCACCTATCGCAGTTTCGTACTCGCAATAAAACAACACTATCTCGTTTGATGACATCGTTTTTGGTGGCTTCACGACGCTACCTAGCTTAAACTAACCGAACCTTCGCACTTCTATCGTTAGAAAACGTTTTATTCGCTACTTTACAATGTTTTCTACAAGATTACGACGGTTTCATGCGCTTTCACATTAGATATCGCAGTTCCCGACTTTTAATGGTGAAAAACACAGCATCTCACTAAGTGACATTGTTTAATGCGGTTTTAGCGCGGTTCATATCTTAACCTAACCTAACCTTACCTAACCCAACCTAACCTAACCTAACCTAACCAAACCTTACCTAACATCCCTAACCTAACCTAACCTAACCTAACCAAACCTAACCTAACCTAACCTAACGTAACCTAACCTAACCTAGCCTAACCTAACCTAACGACGTTTGCAAGCGCTTTCACATTAGATATCGCAGTTCCCGACTTGTAATGGTGAAAAACACTGCATCTCACTAAGTGACATTGTTTAATGCGGTTTTACGACGGTTCATATCTTAACCCAACCTAACATTCGCACTTGTATTGAAAAACGCTCTATTACACTATTTTGTTCAAAATTACGATATTTGCATAACCTCACAGTTTTTCACCAACTTATTGCAGTACAGAACGCTGTATCTCGCTAAATGACATCGTTCTTTAAGGTTTCACGATGCTTGCATGCGCTTTAACGAGAATATCACATTAAAGCAGTTTCGCACTTGTAACGGTACAACACGCAGTATCTGGCTTGTTCATGCCGTTTTGTGTACTTTCACAACATTTCACCTATTGCAGTTTCGTACATGCAATAAAACAACACTATCTCGTTAGATGACGTCCTTTTTGGTGGTGTCACGACGCTACATAGCTTAAACTAACATACCTAAAGCTAACCTTCGCACTTCTATCGTTAGAAAACGTTTTACTCGCAACTTTACAATGTTTTCTACAAGATTACGACGGTTTCATGCGCTTTCACATTAGATATTGCAGTTCCCCACTTTTAATGGTGAAAAACACTGCATCTCACTAAGTGACATTGTTTAATGCGGTTTTACGACGGTTGATATGTCAACCTAACCTAACATTCGCACTTGTATCCAAAGACGCTCAATTACACTGTTTCGTTCACAATTACGATATTTGCTTGACCTCACAGTTTCTCACCAACTTATTACAGTACAGAACGCTGTATCTCGGTAAATGACATCGTTCTTTAAGGTTTCACGATACTTGCATGCGCTTTAACGAGAATATCACAATAAAGCAGTTTCGCACTTGTAACGACACAAGACGCAGTATCTGGCTAGTTTATGCCATTTTGTGTGCTTTCACAATATTTCACCTATCGCAGTTTCGTACTCGCAATAAAACAACACTATCTCGTGAGATGACATCGTTTTTGGTGGTTTCACGACGCTACGTAGCTCAAAGTAACCTAACCTTCGCACTTCTATGGTTAGAAAACGTTTTATTCGCTACTTTACAATGTTTTCTACAAGATTACGACGGTTTCATGCGCTTTCACATTAGATATCGCAGTTCCCGACTTGTAATGGTGAAAAACACAGCATCTCACTAAGTGACATTGTTTAATGCGGTTTTAGCGCGGTTCATATCTTAACCTAACCTAACCTAATTTACCCTAACCTAACCTTACCTAACCCAACCTAACCTAATCTAACCTAATCAAACCTTACCTAACATAACCTAACCTAACCTAACCAAACCTAACCTAACCTAACCTAACGTTTTTGTGCGATTTCCCAATATTTTACCTATCCCAGTTTTGTACTCGCAATAAAACAACACTATCTCGTTAGATGACATCGTTTTTGGTGGTTTCACGACGCTACCTAGCTCAAACTAACCTAACCTTCGCACTTCTATTGTTAGAAAACGTTTTATTCGCTACTTTACAATGTTTTCTACAAGATTACGACGGTTTCATGCGCTTTCACATTAGATATCGCAGTTCCCGACTTGTAATGGTGAAAAACACAGCATCTTACTAAGTGACATTGTTTAATGCGGTTTTAGCGCGGTTCATATCTTAACCTAACCTAACCTAACCTAACCCAACCTAACCCAACTCAACCCAACCTAACCTAATCTAACCTAACCTAACCTAACCTAACCTAACCTAACGTAACCTAACCTAACCTAACCTAACCTAACATAACCTAACGACGTTTGCAAGCGCTTTCACATTAAATATCGCAGTTCCCGACTTGTAATTGTGAAAAACACTGCATCTCACTAAGTGACATTGTTTAATGTGGTTTTACGACGGTTCATATCTTAACCTAACCTGACATTCGCACTTGTATCTAAAAACGCTCTATTACACTGTTATGTTCACAATTACGATATTTGCATAACCTCGCAGTTTTTCACCAACTTATTGCAGTACAGAACGCTGTATCTCGCTAAATGACATTGTTCTTTAAGGTTTCACGATGCTTGCATGCGCTTTAACGAGAATATCACAATATAGCAGTTTCGCACTTGTAACAGTAGAACACGCAGTATTTGGCTTGTTCATGCCGTTTTGTGTGCTTTCACGACATTTCACCTATCGCAGTTTAATACTCGCAATAAAACAACACTATCTCGTTAGATGACGTCGTTTTTGGTAGTTTTACGACGCTACCTAGCTTAAACTAACCTAACCTAACCTCACCTTCGCACTTCTATCGTTAGAAAACGTTTTATTCGCTACTTTACAATGTTTTCTACAAGATTACGACGGTTTCATGCGCTTTCACATTAGATATCGCAGTTCCCGACTTGTAATGGTGAAAAACAGCATCTCACTAAGTGACATTGTTTAATGCGGTTTTAGCGCGGTTCATATCTTAACCTAACCTAACCTTACCTAACCCAACCTAACCTAACCTAACCTAACCAAACCTTACCTAACATACCCTAACCTAACCTAACCTAACCTAACCTAACCAAACCTAACCTAACCTAACCTAACGTAACCTAACCTAACCTAACCTAACGACGGTTGCAAGCGCTTTCACATTAGATACCGCAGTTCCCGACTTGTAATGGTGAAAAACACTGCATCTCACTGAGTGACATTGTTTAATGCGGTTTTACGACGGTTCATATCTTAACCTAACCTAACATTCGCACTTGTATCCAAAGACGCTCAATTACACTGTTTCGTTCACAATTACGATATTTGCTTGACCTCACAGTTTCTCACCAACTTATTACAGTACAGAACGCTGTATCTCGCTAAATGACATCGTTCTTTAAGGTTTCACGATACTTGCATGCGCTTTAACGAGAATATCACAATAAAGCAGTTTCGCACTTGTAACGACACAAGACGCAGTATCTGGCTAGTTTATGCCATTTTGTGTGCTTTCACAATATTTCACCTATCGCAGTTTCGTACTCGCAATAAAACAACACTATCTCGTTAGATGACATCGTTTTTGGTGGTTTCACGACGCTACCTAGCTCAAACTAACCGAACCTTCGCACTTCTATCGTTAGAAAACGTTTTATTCGCTACTTTACAATGTTTTCTACAAGATTACGACGGTTTCATGCGCTTTCACATTAGATATCGCAGTTCCCGACTTGTAATGGTGAAAAACACAGCATCTCACTAAGTGACATTGTTTAATGCGGTTTTAGCGCGGTTCATATCTTAACCTAACCTAACCTTACCTAACCCAACCTAACCTAACCTAACCTAACCAAACCTTACCTAACATACCCTAACCTAACCTAACCTAACCTAACCAAACCTAACCAAACCTAACCTAACGTAACCTAACCTAACCTAACCTAACCTAACCTAACGACGGTTGCAAGCGCTTTCACATTAGATACCGCAGTTCCCGACTTGTAATGGTGAAAAACACTGCATCTCACTGAGTGACATTGTTTAATGCGGTTTTACGACGGTTCATATCTTAACCTAACCTAACATTCGCACTTGTATCCAAAGACGCTCAATTACACTGTTTCGTTCACAATTACGATATTTGCTTGACCTCACAGTTTCTCACCAACTTATTACAGTACAGAACGCTGTATCTCGCTAAATGACATCGTTCTTTAAGGCTTCACGATACTTGCATGCGCTTTAACGAGAATATCACAATAAAGCAGTTTCGCACTTGTAACGACACAAGACGCAGTATCTGGCTAGTTTATGCCATTTTGTGTGCTTTCACAATATTTCACCTATCGCAGTTTCGTACTCGCAATAAAACAACACTATCTCGTTAGATGACATCGTTTTTGGTGGTTTCACGATGCTCGTAGCTCAAACTAACCTAACCTTCGCACTTCTATCGTTAGAAAACGTTTTATTCGCTACTTTACAATGTTTTCTACAAGATTACGACGGTTTCATGCGCTTTCACATTAAATATCGCAGTTCCCGACTTGTAATGGTGAAAAACACAGCATCTCACTAAGTGACATTGTTTAATGCGGTTTTAGCGCGGTTCATATCTTAACCTAACCTAACCTAACCTAACCTAACCCAACCTAACCCAACTCCACCCAACCTAACCTAATCTAACCTAACCTAACCTAACCTAACCTAACCTAACCTAACGTAACCTAACCTAACCTAACCTAACCTAACCTAACATAACCTAACGACGTTTGCAAGCGCTTTCACATTAGATATCGCAGTTCCCGACTTGTAATGGTGAAAAACACTGCATCACACTAAGTGACATTGTTTAATGTGGTTTTACGACGGTTCATATCTTAACCTAACCTGACATTCGCACTTGTATCTAAAAACGCTCTATTACACTGTTATGTTCACAATTACGATATTTGCATAACCTCACAGTTTTTCACCAACTTATTGCAGTACAGAACGCTGTATCTCGCTAAATGACATTGTTCTTTAAGGTTTCACGATGCTTGCATGCGCTTTAACGAGAATATCACAATATAGCAGTTTCGCACTTGTAACGGTAGAACACGCAGTATTTGGCTTGTTCATGCCGTTTTGTGTGCTTTCACGACATTTCACCTATCCCAGTTTAATACTCGCAATAAAACAACACTATCTCGTTAGATGACGTCGTTTTTGGTAGTTTCACGACGCTACCTAGCTTAAACTAACCTAACCTAACCTAACCTTCGCACTTCCATCGTTAGAAAACGTTTTACTCGCAACTTTACAATGTTTTCTACAAGATTACGACGGTTTCATGCGCTTTCACATTAGATATCGTAGTTCCCGACTTGTAATGTTGAAAAACACTACATCTCACTAAGTGACATTGTTTAATGCGGTTTTACGACGGTTGATATGTCAACCTAACCTAACATTCGCACTTGTATCTTAAGACGCTCAATTACACTGTTTCGTTCCCAATTACGATATTTGCTTGACCTCACAGTTTCTCACGAACTTATTACAGTACAGAACGCTGTATCTCGCTAAATGACATCGTTCTTTAAGGTTTCACGATACTTGCGTGCGCTTTACCGAGAATGTCACAACATAGCAGTTTGGCACTTGAAACGGTACAACACGCAGTATTTGGCTTGTTCATGCCGTTTTGTGTGCTTTCACAACATTTTACCTATCGCAGTTTCGTACTCGCAATAAAACAACACTATCTCGTTAGATGACGTCGTTTTTGGTGGTTTCACGACGCTACCTAGCTTAAACTAACATAACTCAACCTAACAAACCTTCGCACTTCTATCGTTAGAAAACGTTTTACTCGCTACTTTACATTGCTTTCTACAACATTACGATGGTTTAAAGCGCTTTCACATTAGATATCGCAGTTCCCAACTTGTAAAGGTGAAAAACACTGCATCTCACTAAGTGACATTGTTTAATGCGGTTTTACGATGGTTCATACCTTAACCTAGCGTAACCTAACCTAACCTAACCGAACCTAACCTAACATAACCTAACCTAACCTAACCTAACCTAACCAAACCTAACCTAACGTAACCTAACCTAACCTAACCTAACCTAACCTAACCTAACGACGTTTGCAAGCGCTTTCACATTAGATATCGCAGTTCCCGACTTGTAATGGTGAAAAACACTGCATCTCACTAAGTGACATTGTTTAATGCGGTTTTACGACGGTTCATATCTTAACCTAACCTAACATTCGTACTTGTATTGAAAAACGCTCTATTACACTGTTTCGTTCACAATTACGATATTTGCATAACCTCACAGTTTTTCACCAACTTTTTGCAGTACAGAACGCTGTATCTCGCAAAATGACATTGTTCTTTAAGGTTTCACGATGCTTGCATGCGCTTTAACGAGAATATCACAATATAGCAGTTTCGCACTTGTAACGGTACAACACGCAGTATCTGGCTTGTTCAAGCCGTTTTGTGTACTTTCACAACATTTCACCTATTGCAGTTTCGTACATGCAATAAAACAACACTATCTCGTTAGATGACGTCCTTTTTGGTGGTCTCACGACGCTACATAGCTTAAACTAACATAACTCAAGCTAACCTTCCCACTTCTATCGTTAGAAAACGTTTTACTCGCAACTTTACAATGTTTTCTACAAGATTACGACGGTTTCATGCGCTTTCACATTAGATATCGTAGTTCCCGACTTGTAATGTTGAAAAACACTACATCTCACTAAGTGACATTGTTTAATGCGGTTTTACGACGGTTGATATCTCAACCTAACCTAACATTCGCACTTGTATCTAAATACGCTCAATTACACTCGTTCACAATTACGATATTTGCTTGACCTCACAGTTTCTCACCAACTTATTACAGTACAGAACGCTGTATCTCGCTAAATGACATCGTTCTTTAAGGTTTCACGATACTTGCATGCGCTTTAACGAGAATATCACAATAAAGCAGTTTCGCACTTGTAACGGCACAAGACGCAGTATCTGGCTAGTTCATGCCATTTTGTGTGCTTTCCCAATATTTCACCTATCGCAGTTTCGTACTCGCAATAAAACAACACTATCTCGTTTGATGACATCGTTTTTGGTGGCTTCACGACGCTACCTAGCTTAAACTAACCGAACCTTCGCACTTCTATCGTTAGAAAACGTTTTATTCGCTACTTTACAATGTTTTCTACAAGATTACGACGGTTTCATGCGCTTTCACATTAGATATCGCAGTTCCCGACTTTTAATGGTGAAAAACACAGCATCTCACTAAGTGACATTGTTTAATGCGGTTTTAGCGCGGTTCATATCTTAACCTAACCTAACCTTACCTAACCCAACCTAACCTAACCTAACCTAACCAAACCTTACCTAACATCCCTAACCTAACCTAACCTAACCTAACAAAACCTAACCTAACCTAACCTAACGTAACCTAACCTAACCTAGCCTAACCTAACCTAACGACGTTTGCAAGCGCTTTCACATTAGATATCGCAGTTCCCGACTTGTAATGGTGAAAAACACTGCATCTCACTAAGTGACATTGTTTAATGCGGTTTTACGACGGTTCATAACTTAACCCAACCTAACATTCGCACTTGTATTGAAAAACGCTCTATTACACTGTTTTGTTCAAAATTACGATATTTGCATAACCTCACAGTTTTTCACCAACTTATTGCAGTACAGAACGCTATATCTCGCTAAATGACATCGTTCTTTAAGGTTTCACGATGCTTGCATGCGCTTTAACGAGAATATCACATTAAAGCAGTTTCGCACTTGTAACGGTACAACACGCAGTATCTGGCTTGTTCATGCCGTTTTGTGTACTTTCACAACATTTCACCTATTGCAGTTTCGTACATGCAATAAAACAACACTATCTCGTTAGATGACGTCCTTTTTGGTGGTCTCACGACGCTACATAGCTTAAACTAACATACCTCAAGCTAACCTTCGCACTTCTATCGTTAGAAAACGTTTTACTCGCAACTTTACAATGTTTTCTACAAGATTACGAAGGTTTCATGCGCTTTCACATTAGATATCGTAGTTCCCGACTTGTTATGTTGAAAAACACTACATCTCACTAAGTGACATTGTTTAATGCGGTTTTACGACGGTTGATATCTCAACCTAACCTAACATTCGCACTTGTATCTAAATACGCTCAATTACACTGTTTCGTTCACAATTACGATATTTGCTTGACCTCACCGTTTCTCACCAACCTATTACAGTACAGAACGCTGTATCTCGCTAAATGACATCGTTCTTTAAGGTTTCACGATACTTGCATGCGCTTTACCGAGAATATCACAATATAGCAGTTTCGCACTTGTAACGGTAGAACACGCAGTATTTGGCTTGTTCATGCCGTTTTGTGTGCTTTCACAACATTTCACCTATCGCAGTTTAATACTCGCAATAAAACAACACTATCTCGTTAGATGACGTCGTTTTTGGTGGTTTCACGACGCTACGTAGCTTAAACTAACATAACTCAACCTAACATAACCTTCGCACTTCTATCGTTAGAAAACGTTTTACTCGCTACTTTACATTGCTTTCTACAACATTACGACGGTTTCAAGCGCTTTCACATTAGATATCGCAGTTCCCAACTTGTAAAGGTGAAAAACACTGCATCTCACTAAGTGACATTGTTTAATGCGGTTTTACGACGGTTCATACCTTGACCTAACGTAACCTAACCTAACCTAACCCAACCTAACCTAACATAACCTAACCTAACCTAACCTAACCTAACCAAACCTAACCTAACGTAACCTAACCTAACCTAACCTAACCTAACCTAACGACGTTTGCAAGCGCTTTCACATTAGATATCGCAGTTCCCGACTTGTAATGGTGAAAAACACTGCATCTCACTAAGTGACATTGTTTAATGCGGTTTTACGACGGTTCATATCTTAACCTAACCTAACATTCGTACTTGTATTGAAAAACGCTCTATTACACTGTTTCGTTCACAATTACGATATTTGCATAACCTCACAGTTTTTCACCAACTTATTGCAGTACAGAACGCTGTATCTCGCTAAATGACATCGTTCTTTAGGTTTCACGATGCTTGCATGCGCTTTAACGAGAATATCACATTATAGCAGTTTCGCACTTGTAACGGTACAACACGCAGTATCTGGCTTGTTCAAGCCGTTTTGTGTACTTTCACAACATTTCACCTATTGCAGTTTCGTACATGCAATAAAACAACACTATCTCGTTAGATGACGTCCTTTTTGGTGGTCTCACGACGCTACATAGCTTAAACTAACATAACTCAAGCTAACCTTCGCACTTCTATCGTTAGAAAACGTTTTACTCGCAACTTTACAATGTTTTCTACAAGATTACGACGGTTTCATGCGCTTTCACATTAGATATCGTAGTTCCCGACTTGTAATGTTGAAAAACACTACATCTCACTAAGTGACATTGTTTAATGCGGTTTTACGACGGTGTATATCTCAACCTAACCTAACATTCGCACTTGTATCTAAGTACGCTCAATTACACTGTTTCGTTCACAATTACGATATTTGCTTGACCTCACAGTTTCTCACCAACTTATTACAGTACAGAACGCTGTATCTCGCTAAATGACATCGTTCTTTAAGGTTTCACGATACTTGCATGCGCTTAAACGAGAATATCACAATAAAGCGGTTTCGCACTTGTAACGGCACAAGACGCAGTATCTGGCTAGTTCATGCCATTTTGTGTGCTTTCCCAATATTTCACCTATCGCAGTTTCGTACTCGCAATAAAACAACACTATCTCGTTAGATGACATCGTTTTTGGTGGCTTCACGACGCTACCTAGCTCAAACTAACCGAACCTTCGCACTTCTATCGTTAGAAAACGTTTTATTCGCTACTTTACAATGTTTTCTACAAGATTACGACGGTTTCATGCGCTTTCACATTAGATATCGCAGTTCCCGACTTGTAATGGTGAAAAACACAGCATCTCACTAAGTGACATTGTTTAATGCGGTTTTAGCGCGGTTCATATCTTAACCTAACCTAACCTTACCTAACCCAACCTAACCTAACCTAACCTAACCAAACCTTACCTAACATCCCTAACCTAACCTAACCTAACCTAACCAAACCTAACCTAACCTAACCTAACGTAACCTAACCTAACCTAACCTAACCTAACCTAACGACGTTTGCAAGCGCTTTCACATTAGATATCGCAGTTCCCGACTTGTAACGGTGAAAAGCACTGCATCTCACTAAGTGACATTGTTTAATGCGGTTTTACGACGGTTCATATCTTAACCTAACCTAACATTCGCACTTGCATTAAAAAACGCTCTATTACACTGTTTCGTTCACAATTAGGATATTTGCATAACCTCGCAGTTTTTCACCAACTTATTGCAGTACAGAACGCTGTATCTCGCTAAATGACATCGTTCTTTAGGTTTCACGATGCTTGCATGCGCTTTAACGAGAATATCACATTATAGCAGTTTCGCACTTGTAACGGTACAACACGCAGTATCTGGCTTGTTCAAGCCGTTTTGTGTACTTTCACAACATTTCACCTATTGCAGTTTCGTACATGCAATAAAACAACACTATCTCGTTAGATGACGTCCTTTTTGGTGGTCTCACGACGCTACATAGCTTAAACTAACATAACTCAAGCTAACCTTCGCACTTCTATCGTTAGAAAACGTTTTACTCGCAACTTTACAATGTTTTCTACAAGATTACGACGGTTTCATGCGCTTTCACATTAGATATCGTAGTTCCCGACTTGTAATGTTGAAAAACACTACATCTCACTAAGTGACATTGTTTAATGCGGTTTTACGACGGTGTATATCTCAACCTAACCTAACATTCGCACTTGTATCTAAGTACGCTCAATTACACTGTTTCGTTCACAATTACGATATTTGCTTGACCTCACAGTTTCTCACCAACTTATTACAGTACAGAACGCTGTATCTCGCTAAATGACATCGTTCTTTAAGGTTTCACGATACTTGCATGCGCTTAAACGAGAATATCACAATAAAGCAGTTTCGCACTTGTAACGGCACAAGACGCAGTATCTGGCTAGTTCATGCCATTTTGTGTGCTTTCCCAATATTTCACCTATCGCAGTTTCGTACTCGCAATAAAACAACACTATCTCGTTAGATGACATCGTTTTTGGTGGCTTCACGACGCTACCTAGCTCAAACTAACCGAACCTTCGCACTTCTATCGTTAGAAAACGTTTTATTCGCTACTTCACAATGTTTTCTACAAGATTACGACGGTTTCATGCGCTTTCACATTAGATATCGCAGTTCCCGACTTGTAATGGTGAAAAACACAGCATCTCACTAAGTGACATTGTTTAATGCGGTTTTAGCGCGGTTCATATCTTAACCTAACCTAACCTTACCTAACCCAACCTAACCTAACCTAACCTAACCAAACCTTACCTAACATCCCTAACCTAACCTAACCTAACCTAACCAAACCTAACCTAACCTAACCTAACGTAACCTAACCTAACCTAACCTAACGACGTTTGCAAGCGCTTTCACATTAGATATCGCAGTTCCCGACTTGTAACGGTGAAAAACACTGCATCTCACTAAGTGACATTGTTTATTGCGGTTTTACGACGGTTCCTATCTTGGCCTAACCTAACATTCGCACTTGCATTAAAAAACGCTCTATTACACTGTTTCGTTCACAATTAGGATATTTGCATAACCTCACAGTTTTTCACCAACTTATTGCAGTACAGAACGCTGTATCTCGCTAAATGGCATTGTTCTTTAAGGTTTCACGATGCTTGCATGCGCTTTAACGAGAATATCACAATATAGCAGTTTCGCACTTGTAACGGTAGAACACGCAGTATTTGGCTTGTTCATGCCGTTTTGTGTGCTTTCACAACATTTCACCTATCGCAGTTTAATACTCGCTATAAAACAACACTATCTCGTTAGATGACGTCGTTTTTGGTAGTTTCACGACGCTACCTAGCTTAAACTAACCTAACCTAACCTAACCTTCGCACTTCTATCGTTAGAAAACGTTTTACTCGCAACTTTACAATGTTTTCTACAAGATTACGACGGTTTCATGCGCTTTCACATTAGATATCGTAGTTCCCGACTTGTAATGTTGAAAAACACTACATCTCACTAAGTGACATTGTTTAATGCGGTTTTACGACGGTTGATATATCAACCTAACCTAACATTCGCACTTGTATCTAAAGACGCTCAATTACACTGTTTCGTTCACAATTACGATATTTGCTTGACCTCACCGTTTCTCACCAACCTATTACAGTACAGAACGCTGTATCTCGCTAAATGACATCGTTCTTTAAGGTTTCACGATACTTGCATGCGCTTTACCGAGAATATCACAATATAGCAGTTTCGCACTTGTAACGGTAGAACACGCAGTATTTGGCTTGTTCATGCCGTTTTGTGTGCTTTCACAACATTTCACCTATCGCAGTTTAATACTCGCAATAAAACAACACTATCTCGTTAGATGACGTCGTTTTTGGTGGTTTCACGACGCTACGTAGCTTAAACTAACATAACTCAACCTAACATAACCTTCGCACTTCTATCGTTAGAAAACGTTTTACTCGCTACTTTACATTGCTTTCTACAACATTACGACGGTTTCAAGCGCTTTCACATTAGATATCGCAGTTCCCAACTTGTAAAGGTGAAAAACACTGCATCTCACTAAGTGACATTGTTTAATGCGGTTTTACGACGGTTCATACCTTGACCTAACGTAACCTAACCTAACCTAACCCAACCTAACCTAACATAACCTAACCTAACCTAACCTAACCTAACCTAACCAAACCTAACCTAACGTAACCTAACCTAACCTAACCTAACCTGACCTAACCTAACCTAACGACGTTTGCAAGCGCTTTCACATTAGATATCGCAGTTCCCGACTTGTAATGGTGAAAAACACTGCATCTCACTAAGTGACATTGTTTAATGCGGTTTTACGACGGTTCATATCTTAACCTAACCTAACATTCGTACTTGTATTGAAAAACGCTCTATTACACTGTTTCGTTCACAATTACGATATTTGCATAACCTCACAGTTTTTCACCAACTTATTGCAGTACAGAACGCTGTATCTCGCTAAATGACATCGTTCTTTAGGTTTCACGATGCTTGCATGCGCTTTAACGAGAATATCACATTATAGCAGTTTCGCACTTGTAACGGTACAACACGCAGTATCTGGCTTGTTCAAGCCGTTTTGTGTACTTTCACAACATTTCACCTATTGCAGTTTCGTACATGCAATAAAACAACACTATCTCGTTAGATGACGTCCTTTGTGGTGGTCTCACGACGCTACATATCTTAAACTAACATAACTCAAGCTAACCTTCGCACTTCTATCGTTAGAAAACGTTTTACTCGCAACTTTACAATGTTTTCTACAAGATTACGACGGTTTCATGCGCTTTCACATTAGATATCGTAGTTCCCGACTTGTAATGTTGAAAAACACTACATCTCACTAAGTGACATTGTTTAATGCGGTTTTACGACGGTGTATATCTCAACCTAACCTAACATTCGCACTTGTATCTAAGTACGCTCAATTACACTGTTTCGGTCACAATTACGATATTTGCTTGACCTCACAGTTTCTCACCAACTTATTACAGTACAGAACGCTGTATCTCGCTAAATGACATCGTTCTTTAAGGTTTCACGATACTTGCATGCGCTTAAACGAGAATATCACAATAAAGCAGTTTCGCACTTGTAACGGCACAAGACGCAGTATCTGGCTAGTTCATGCCATTTTGTGTGCTTTCCCAATATTTCACCTATCGCAGTTTCGTACTCGCAATAAAACAACACTATCTCGTTAGATGACATCGTTTTTGGTGGCTTCACGATGCTACCTAGCTCAAACTAACCGAACCTTCGCACTTCTATCGTTAGAAAACGTTTTATTCGCTACTTTACAATGTTTTCTACAAGATTACGACGGTTTCATGCGCTTTCACATTAGATATCGCAGTTCCCGACTTGTAATGGTGAAAAACACAGCATCTCACTAAGTGACATTGTTTAATGCGGTTTTAGCGCGGTTCATATCTTAACCTAACCTAACCTTACCTAACCCAACCTAACCTAACCTAACCTAACCAAACCTTACCTAACATCCCTAACCTAACCTAACCTAACCTAACCAAACCTAACCTAACCTAACCTAACGTAACCTAACCTAACCTAACCTAACCTAACCTAACGACGTTTGCAAGCGCTTTCACATTAGATATCGCAGTTCCCGACTTGTAACGGTGAAAAACACTGCATCTCACTAAGTGACATTGTTTAATGCGGTTTTACGACGGTTCATATCTTAACCTAACCTAACATTCGCACTTGCATTAAAAAACGCTCTATTACACTGTTTCGTTCACAATTAGGATATTTGCATAACCTCACAGTTTTTCACCAACTTATTGCAGTACAGAACGCTGTATCTCGCTAAATGACATCGTTCTTTAAGGTTTCACGATGCTTGCATGCGCTTTAACGAGAATATCACAACATAGCAGTTTCGCACTTGTAACGGTACAACACGCAGTATTTGGCTTGTTCATGCCGTTTTGTGTGCTTTCACAACATTTCACCTATCGCAGTTTCGTACTCGCAATAAAACAACACTATCTCGTTAGATGACGTTGTTTTTGGTAGTTTCACGACGCTACCTAGCTTAAACTAACATAACTCAACCTAACATAACCTTCGCACTTCTATCGTTAGAAAACGTTTTACTCGCTACTTTACATTGCTTTCTACAACAATACGACGGTTTCAAGCGCTTTCACATTAGATATCACAGTTCCCAACTTGTAAAGGTCAAAAACACTGCATCTCACTAAGTGACATTGTTTAATGCGGTTTTACGACGGTTCATACCTTGACCTAACGTAACCTAACCTAACCTAACCCAACCTAACCTAACCTAACATAACCTAACCTAACCTAACCTAACCTAACCAAACCTAACCTAACGTAACCTAACCTAACCTAACCTAACCAAACCTAACCTAACGACGTTTGCAAGCGCTTTCACATTAGATATCGCAGTTCCCGACTTGTAATGGTGAAAAACACTGCATCTCACTAAGTGACATTGTTTAATGCGGTTTTACGACGGTTCATATCTTAACCTAACCTAACATTCGTACTTGTATTGAAAAACGCTCTATTACACTGTTTCGTTCACAATTACGATATTTGCATAACCTCACAGTTTTTCACCAACTTATTGCAGTACAGAACGCTGTATCTCGCTAAATGGCATTGTTCTTTAAGGTTTCACGATGCTTGCATGCGCTTTAACGAGAATATCACAATATAGCAGTTTCGCACTTGTAACGGTAGAACACGCAGTATTTGGCTTGTTCATGCCGTTTTGTGTGCTTTCACAACATTTCACCTATCGCAGTTTAATACTCGCTATAAAACAACACTATCTCGTTAGATGACGTCGTTTTTGGTAGTTTCACGACGCTACCTAGCTTAAACTAACCTAACCTAACCTAACCTTCGCACTTCTATCGTTAGAAAACGTTTTACTCGCAACTTTACAATGTTTTCTACAAGATTACGACGGTTTCATGCGCTTTCACATTAGATATCGTAGTTCCCGACTTGTAATGTTGAAAAACACTACATCTCACTAAGTGACATTGTTTAATGCGGTTTTACGACGGTTGATATATCAACCTAACCTAACATTCGCACTTGTATCTAAAGACGCTCAATTACACTGTTTCGTTCACAATTACGATATTTGCTTGACCTCACAGTTTCTCACCAACTTATTACAGTACAGAACGCTGTATCTCGCTAAATGACATCGTTCTTTAAGGTTTCACGATACTTGCATGCGCTTTACCGAGAATATCACAATATAGCAGTTTCGCACTTGTAACGGTAGAACACGCAGTATTTGGCTTGTTCATGCCGTTTTGTGTGCTTTCACAACATTTCACCTATCGCAGTTTAATACTCGCAATAAAACAACACTATCTCGTTAGATGACGTCGTTTTTGGTGGTTTCACGACGCTACGTAGCTTAAACTAACATAACTCAACTTAACATAACCTTCGCACTTCTATCGTTAGAAAACGTTTTACTAGCTACTTTACATTGCTTTCTACAACATTACGACGGTTTCAAGCGCTTTCACATTAGATATCGCAGTTCCCAACTTGTAAAGGTGAAAAACACTGCATCTCACTATGTGACATTGTTTAATGCGGTTTTACGACGGTTCATACCTTAACCTAACGTAACCTTACCTAACCTAACCCAACCTAACCTAACATAACCTAACCTAACCTAACCTAACCTAACCAAACCTAACCTAACGTAACCTAACCTAACCTAACCTAACCTAACCTAACCTAACCTAAAGACGTTTGCAAGCGCTTTCACATTAGATATCGCAGTTCCCGACTTGTAATGGTGAAAAACACTGCATCTCACTAAGTGACATTGTTTAATGCGGTTTTACGACGGTTCATATCTTAACCTAACCTAGCATTCGTACTTGTATTGAAAAACGCTCTATTACACTGTTTCGTTCACAATTACGATATTTGCATAACCTCACAGTTTTTCACCAACTTATTGCAGTACAGAACGCTGTATCTCGCTAAATGACATCGTTCTTTAAGGTTTCACGATGCTTGCATGCGCTTTAACGAGAATATCACATTATAGCAGTTTCGCACTTGTAACGGTACAACACGCAGTATCTGGCTTGTTCAAGCCGTTTTGTGTACTTTCACAACATTTCACCTATTGCAGTTTCGTACATGCAATAAAACAACACTATCTCGTTAGATGACGTCCGTTTTGGTGGTCTCACGACGCTACATAGCTTAAACTAACATAACTCAAGCTAACCTTCGCACTTCTATCGTTAGAAAACGTTTTACTCGCAACTTTACAATGTTTTCTACAAGATTACGACGGTTTCATGCGCTTTCACATTAGATATCGTAGTTCCCGACTTGTAATGTTGAAAAACACTACATCTCACTAAGTGACATTGTTTAATGCGGTTTTACAACGGTTGATATCTCAACCTAACCTAACATTCGCACTTGTATCTAAATACGCTCAATTACACTGTTTCGTTCACAATTACGATATTTGCTTGACCTCACAGTTTCTCACCAACCTATTACAGTACAGAACGCTGTATCTCGCTAAATGACATCGTTCTTTAAGGTTTCACGATACTTGCATGCGCTTTAACAAGAATATCACAATAAAGCAGTTTCGCACTTGTAACGGCACAAGACGCAGTATCTGGCTAGTTCATGCCATTTTGTGTGCTTTCCCAATATTTCACCTATCGCAGTTTCGTACTCGCAATAAAACAACACTATCTCGTTAGATGACATCGTTTTTGGTGGCTTCACGACGCTACCTAGCTCAAACTAACCGAACCTTCGCACTTCTATCGTTAGAAAACGTTTTATTCGCCACTTTACAATGTTTTCTACAAGATTACGACGGTTTCATGCGCTTTCACATTAGATATCGCAGTTCCCGACTTGTAATGGTGAAAAACACAGCATCTCACTAAGTGACATTGTTTAATGCGGTTTTAGCGCGGTTCATATCTTAACCTAACCTAACCTTACCTAACCCAACCTAACCTAACCTAACCTAACCAAACCTTACCTAACATCCCTACCCTAACCTAACCTAACCTAACCTAACCAAACCTAACCTAACCTAACCTAACGTAACCTAACCTAACCTAACCTAACCTAACGACGTTCGCAAGCGCTTTCACATTAGATATCGCAGTTCCCGACTTGTAATGGTGAAAAACACTGCATTTCACTAAGCGACATTGTTTAATGCGGTTTTACGACGGTTCATTACTTAACCTAACCTAACATTCGCACTTGCATTAAAAAACGCTCTATTACACTGTTTCGTTCACAATTAGGATATTTGCATAACCTCACAGTTTTTCACCAACTTATTGCAGTACAGAACGCTGTATCTCGCTAAATGACATCGTTCTTTAAGGTTTCACGATGCTTGCTTGCGCTTTAACGAGAATATCACAACATAGCAGTTTCGCACTTGTAACGGTACAACACGCAGTATTTGGCTTGTTCATGCCGTTTTGTGTGCTTTCACAACATTTCACCTATCGCAGTTTCGTACTCGCAATAAAACAACACTATCTCGTTAGATGACGTTGTTTTTGGTAGTTTCACGACGCTACCTAGCTTAAACTAACATAACTCAACCTAACATAACCTTCGCACTTCTATCGTTAGAAAACGTTTTACTCGCTACTTTACATTGCTTTCTACAACATTACGACGGTTTCAAGCGCTTTCACATTAGATATCACAGTTCCCAACTTGTAAAGGTGAAAAACACTGCATCTCACTAAGTGACATTGTTTAATGCGGTTTTACGACGGTTCATACCTTAACCTAACGTAACCTAACCTAACCTAACCTAACCTTACCTAACCTAACCTAACCTAACCTAACCAACCCAACCCAACCTAACCTAACCTAACCTAAACTAAACTAACCTAACCCAACCTAACCTAACCTAACCTAACCTAACCCAACCTAACCCAACCCAACCTAACCTAACCAAAGCTAACCTAACCTAACCTAACCAAACCTAACCTAACCTAACTTAACCTAACCTAACGTAACCTAACCTAACCTAACCTATTCTAACGTAACCTAACCTTACCTGACCTAACCTAACCTAACGTAACCTAACCTAACCTAACATAACCTAACGTAACCTAACCTAACCTAACGTAACCTAACCTAACCTAACCCAACCTAACCCAACCTAACCCAACCCAACCCAACCCAACAACACCCAACCCAACCTAACCTAACCTAACATAACCTTACCTAACCTAACCAAATTATCTTTACCTAACCTAACCTAACCTAACGTAACCTAACCTAACCTAACCTAACGTAACCTAACCTAACCTAACCCAACCTAACCTAACCTAACCTAACCCAACTCAACCCAACCTAACCTAATCTAACCTAACCTAACCTAACCAAACCTAACCTAACCTAACCTAACCTAACCTAGTCTAACGACGGTTGCAAGCGCTTTCACATTAGATATCGCAGTTCCCCACTTTTAATGGTGAAAAACACTGCATCTCACTAATTGACATTGTTTAATGCGGTTTTACGACGGTTCATATCTTAACCTAACCTAACATTCGCACTTGTATCTAAAAACGCTCTATTACACTGTTTTGTTCACAATTACGATATTTGCATAATCTCACAGTTTTTCACCAACTTATTGCAGTACAGAACGCTGTATCTCGCTAAATGACATTGCTCTCTAAGGTTTCACGATGCTTGCATGCGCTTTAACGAGAATATCACAATATAGCAGTTTCGCACTTGTAACGGTAGAACACGCAGTATTTGGCTTGTTCATGCCGTTTTGTGTGCTTTCACAACATTTCACCTATCGCAGTTTAATACTCGCTATAAAACAACACTATCTCGTTAGATGACGTCGTTTTTGGTAGTTTCACGACGCTACCTAGCTTAAACTAACCTAACCTAACCTAACCTTCGCACTTCTATCGTTAGAAAACGTTTTACTCGCAACTTTACAATGTTTTCTACAAGATTACGACGGTTTCATGCGCTTTCACATTAGATATCGTAGTTCCCGACTTGTAATGTTGAAAAACACTGCATCTCACTATGTGACATTGTTTAATGCGGTTTTACGACGGTTGATATATCAACCTAACCTAACATTCGCACTTGTATCTAAAGACGCTCAATTACACTGTTTCGTTCACAATTACGATATTTGCTTGACCTCACACTTTCTCACCAACTTATTAAAGTACAGAACGCTGTATCTCGCTAAATGACATCGTTCTTTAAGGTTTCACGATACTTGCATGCGCTTTACCGAGAATATCACAATATAGCAGTTTCGCACTTGTAACGGTAGAACACGCAGTATTTGGCTTGTTCATGCCGTTTTGTGTGCTTTCACAACATTTCACCTATCGCAGTTTAATACTCGCAATAAAACAACACTATCTCGTTAGATGACGTCGTTTTTGGTGGTTTCACGACGCTACGTAGCTTAAACTAACATAACTCAACCTAACATAACCTTCGCACTTCTATCGTTAGAAAACGTTTTACTAGCTACTTTACATTGCTTTCTACAACATTACGACGGTTTCAAGCGCTTTCACATTAGATATCGCAGTTCCCAACTTGTAAAGGTGAAAAACACTGCATCTCACTATGTGACATTGTTTAATGCGGTTTTACGACGGTTCATACCTTAACCTAACGTAACCTTACCTAACCTAACCCAACCTAACCTAACATAACCTAACCTAACCTAACCTAACCTAACCAAACCTAACCTAACGTAACCTAACCTAACCTAACCTAACCTAACGACGTTTGCAAGCGCTTTCACATTAGATATCGCAGTTCCCGACTTGTAATGGTGAAAAACACTGCATCTCACTAAGTGACATTGTTTAATGCGGTTTTACGACGGTTCATATCTTAACCTAACCTAACATTCGTACTTGTATTGAAAAACGCTCTATTACACTGTTTCGTTCACAATTACGATATTTGCATAACCTCACAGTTTTTCACCAACTTATTGCAGTACAGAACGCTGTATCTCGCTAAATGACATCGTTCTTTAAGGTTTCACGATGCTTGCATGCGCTTTAACGAGAATATCACATTATAGCAGTTTCGCACTTGTAACGGTACAACACGCAGTATCTGGCTTGTTGAAGCCGTTTTGTGTACTTTCACAACATTTCACCTATTGCAGTTTCGTACATGCAATAAAACAACACTATCTCGTTATATGACGTCCTTTTTGGTGGTCTCACGACGCTACATAGCTTAAACTAACATAACTCAAGCTAACCTTCGCACTTCTATCGTTAGAAAACGTTTTACTCGCAACTTTCCAATGTTTTCTACAAGATTACGACGGTTTCATGCGCTTTCACATTAGATATCGTAGTTCCCGACTTGTAATGTTGAAAAACACTACATCTCACTAAGTGACATTGTTTAATGCGGTTTTACGACGGTGTATATCTCAACCTAACCTAACATTCGCACTTGTATCTAAGTACGCTCAATTACACTGTTTCGTTCACAATTACGATATTTGCTTGACCTCACAGTTTCTCACCAACTTATTACAGTACAGAACGCTGTATCTCGCTAAATGACATCGTTCTTTAAGGTTTCACGATACTTGCATGCGCTTAAACGAGAATATCACAATAAAGCAGTTTCGCACTTGTAACGGCACAAGACGCAGTATCTGGCTAGTTCATGCCATTTTGTGTGCTTTCCCAATATTTCACCTATCGCAGTTTCGTACTCGCAATAAAACAACACTATCTCGTTAGATGACATCGTTTTTGGTGGCTTCACGACGCTACCTAGCTCAAACTAACCGAACCTTCGCACTTCTATCGTTAGAAAACGTTTTATTGGCTACTTTACAATGTTTTCTACAAGATTACGACGGTTTCATGCGCTTTCACATTAGATATCGCAGTTCCCGACTTGTAATGGTGAAAAACACAGCATCTCACTAAGTGACATTGTTTAATGCGGTTTTAGCGCGGTTCATATCTTAACCTAACCTAACCTTACCTAACCCAACCTAACCTAACCTAACCTAACCAAACCTTACCTAACATCCCTAACCTAACCTAACCTAACCTAACCAAACCTAACCTAACCTAACCTAACGTAACCTAACCTAACCTAACCTAACCTAACCTAACGACGTTTGCAAGCGCTTTCACATTAGATATCGCAGTTCCCGACTTGTAACGGTGAAAAACACTGCATCTCACTAAGTGACATTGTTTAATGCGGTTTTACGACGGTTCATATCTTAACCTAACCTAACATTCGCACTTGCATTAAAAAACGCTCTATTACACTGTTTCGTTCACAATTAGGATATTTGCATAACCTCACAGTTTTTCACCAACTTATTGCAGTACAGAACGCTGTATCTCGCTAAATGACATCGTTCTTTAAGGTTTCACGATGCTTGCATGCGCTTTAACGAGAATATCACAACATAGCAGTTTCGCCCTTGTAACGGTACAACACGCAGTATTTGGCTTGTTCATGCCGTTTTGTGTGCTTTCACAACATTTCACCTATCGCAGTTTCGTACTCGCAATAAAACAACACTATCTCGTTAGATGACGTTGTTTTTGGTAGTTTCACGACGCTACCTAGCTTAAACTAACATAACTCAACCTAACATAACCTTCGCACTTCTATCGTTAGAAAACGTTTTACTCGCTACTTTACATTGCTTTCTACAACATTACGACGGTTTCAAGCGCTTTCACATTAGATATCACAGTTCCCAACTTGTAAAGGTGAAAAACACTGCATCTCACTAAGTGACATTGTTTAATGCGGTTTTACGACGGTTCATACCTTGACCTAACGTAACCTAACCTAACCTAACCCAACCTAACCTAACATAACCTAACCTAACCTAACCTAACCTAACCAAACCTAACCTAACGTAACCTAACCTAACCTAACCTAACCTAACCTAACCAAACCTAACCTAACGACGTTTGCAAGCGCTTTCACATTAGATATCGCAGTTCCCGACTTGTAATGGTGAAAAACACTGCATCTCACTAAGTGACATTGTTTAATGCGGTTTTACGACGGTTCATATCTTAACCTAACCTAACATTCGTACTTGTATTGAAAAACGCTCTATTACACTGTTTCGTTCACAATTACGATATTTGCATAACCTCACAGTTTTTCACCAACTTATTGCAGTACAGAACGCTGTATCTCGCTAAATGGCATTGTTCTTTAAGGTTTCACGATGCTTGCATGCGCTTTAACGAGAATATCACAATATAGCAGTTTCGCACTTGTAACGGTAGAACACGCAGTATTTGGCTTGTTCATGCCGTTTTGTGTGCTTTCACAACATTTCACCTATCGCAGTTTAATACTCGCTATAAAACAACACTATCTCGTTAGATGACGTCGTTTTTGGTAGTTTCACGACGCTACCTAGCTTAAACTAACCTAACCTAACCTAACCTTCGCACTTCTATCGTTAGAAAACGTTTTACTCGCAACTTTACAATGTTTTCTACAAGATTACGACGGTTTCATGCGCTTTCACATTAGATATCGTAGTTCCCGACTTGTAATGTTGAAAAACACTACATCTCACTAAGTGACATTGTTTAATGCGGTTTTACGACGGTTGATATATCAACCTAACCTAACATTCGCACTTGTATCTAAAGACGCTCAATTACACTGTTTCGTTCACAATTACGATATTTGCTTGACCTCACAGTTTCTCACCAACTTATTACAGTACAGAACGCTGTATCTCGCTAAATGACATCGTTCTTTAAGGTTTCACGATACTTCCATGCGCTTTACCGAGAATATCACAATATAGCAGTTTCGCACTTGTAACGGTAGAACACGCAGTATTTGGCTTGTTCATGCCGTTTTGTGTGCTTTCACAACATTTCACCTATCGCAGTTTAATACTCGCAATAAAACAACACTATCTCGTTAGATGACGTCGTTTTTGGTGGTTTCACGACGCTACGTAGCTTAAACTAACATAACTCAACTTAACATAACCTTCGCACTTCTATCGTTAGAAAACGTTTTACTAGCTACTTTACATTGCTTTCTACAACATTACGACGGTTTCAAGCGCTTTCACATTAGATATCGCAGTTCCCAACTTGTAAAGGTGAAAAACACTGCATCTCACTATGTGACATTGTTTAATGCGGTTTTACGACGGTTCATACCTTAACCTAACGTAACCTTACCTAACCTAACCCAACCTAACCTAACATAACCTAACCTAACCAAACCTAACCTAACGTAACCTAACCTAACCTAACCTAACCTAACCTAACCTAAAGACGTTTGCAAGCGCTTTCACATTAGATATCGCAGTTCCCGACTTGTAATGGTGAAAAACACTGCATCTCACTAAGTGACATTGTTTAATGCGGTTTTACGACGGTTCATATCTTAACCTAACCTAGCATTCGTACTTGTATTGAAAAACGCTCTATTACACTGTTTCGTTCACAATTACGATATTTGCATAACCTCACAGTTTTTCACCAACTTATTGCAGTACAGAACGCTGTATCTCGCTAAATGACATCGTTCTTTAAGGTTTCACGATGCTTGCATGCGCTTTAACGAGAATATCACATTATAGCAGTTTCGCACTTGTAACGGTACAACACGCAGTATCTGGCTTGTTCAAGCCGTTTTGTGTACTTTCACAACATTTCACCTATTGCAGTTTCGTACATGCAATAAAACAACACTATCTCGTTAGATGACGTCCGTTTTGGTGGTCTCACGACGCTACATAGCTTAAACTAACATAACTCAAGCTAACCTTCGCACTTCTATCGTTAGAAAACGTTTTACTCGCAACTTTACAATGTTTTCTACAAGATTACGACGGTTTCATGCGCTTTCACATTAGATATCGTAGTTCCCGACTTGTAATGTTGAAAAACACTACATCTCACTAAGTGACATTGTTTAATGCGGTTTTACGACGGTTGATATCTCAACCTAACCTAACATTCGCACTTGTATCTAAATACGCTCAATTACACTGTTTCGTTCACAATTACGATATTTGCTTGACCTCACAGTTTCTCACCAACCTATTACAGTACAGAACGCTGTATCTCGCTAAATGACATCGTTCTTTAAGGTTTCACGATACTTGCATGCGCTTTAACAAGAATATCACAATAAAGCAGTTTCGCACTTGTAACGGCACAAGACGCAGTATCTGGCTAGTTCATGCCATTTTGTGTGCTTTCCCAATATTTCACCTATCGCAGTTTCGTACTCGCAATAAAACAACACTATCTCGTTAGATGACATCGTTTTTGGTGGCTTCACGACGCTACCTAGCTCAAACTAACCGAACCTTCGCACTTCTATCGTTAGAAAACGTTTTATTCGCCACTTTACAATGTTTTCTACAAGATTACGACGGTTTCATGCGCTTTCACATTAGATATCGCAGTTCCCGACTTGTAATGGTGAAAAACACAGCATCTCACTAAGTGACATTGTTTAATGCGGTTTTAGCGCGGTTCATATCTTAACCTAACCTAACCTTACCTAACCCAACCTAACCTAACCTAACCTAACCAAACCTTACCTAACATCCCTAACCTAACCTAACCTAACCTAACCTAACCAAACCTAACCTAACCTAACCTAACGTAACCTAACCTAACCTAACCTAACCTAACCTAACGACGTTCGCAAGCGCTTTCACATTAGATATCGCAGTTCCCGACTTGTAATGGTGAAAAACACTGCATTTCACTAAGCGACATTGTTTAATGCGGTTTTACGACGGTTCATTACTTAACCTAACCTAACATTCGCACTTGCATTAAAAAACGCTCTATTACACTGTTTCGTTCACAATTAGGATATTTGCATAACCTCACAGTTTTTCACCAACTTATTGCAGTACAGAACGCTGTATCTCGCTAAATGACATCGTTCTTTAAGGTTTCACGATGCTTGCATGCGCTTTAACGAGAATATCACAACATAGCAGTTTCGCACTTGTAACGGTACAACACGCAGTATTTGGCTTGTTCATGCCGTTTTGTGTGCTTTCACAACATTTCACCTATCGCAGTTTCGTACTCGCAATAAAACAACACTATCTCGTTAGATGACGTTTTTGGTAGTTTCACGACGCTACCTAGCTTAAACTAACATCACTCAACCTAACATAACCTTCGCACTTCTATCGTTAGAAAACGTTTTACTCGCTACTTTACATTGCTTTCTACAGCATTACGACGGTTTCAAGCGCTTTCACATTAGATATCACAGTTCCCAACTTGTAAAGGTGAAAAACACTGCATCTCACTAAGTGACATTGTTTAATGCGGTTTTACGACGGTTCATACCTTAACCTAACGTAACCTAACCTAACCTAACCTAACCTTACCTAACCTAACCTAACCTAACCTAACCAACCCAACCCAACCTAACCTAACCTAACCTAACCTAAACTAACCTAACCCAACCTAACCTAACCTAACCTAACCTAACCTAACCCAACCTAACCCAACCCAACCCAACCTAACCTAACCAAAGCTAACCTAACCAAACCTAACCAAACCTAACCTAACCTAACTTAACCTAACCTAACGTAACCTAACCTAACCTAACCTATTCTAACGTAACCTAACCTTACCTGACCTAACCTAACCTAACGTAACCTAACCTAACCTAACATAACCTAACGTAACCTAACCTAACCTAACGTAACCTAACCTAACCTAACCCAACCTAACCCAACCTAACCCAACCCAACCCAACCCAACAACACCCAACCCAACCTAACCTAACCTAACATAACCTTACCTAACCTAACCAAATTATCTTTACCTAACCTAACCTAACCTAACGTAACCTAACCTAACCTAACCTAACGTAACCTAACCTAACCTAACCCAACCTAACCTAACCTAACCTAACCCAACTCAACCCAACCTAACCTAATCTAACCTAACCTAACCTAACCAAACCTAACCTAACCTTACCTAACCTAACCTAGTCTAACGACGGTTGCAAGCGCTTTCACATTAGATATCGCAGTTCCCCACTTTTAATGGTGAAAAACACTGCATCTCACTAATTGACATTGTTTAATGCGGTTTTACGACGGTTCATATCTTAACCTAACCTAACATTCGCACTTGTATCTAAAAACGCTCTATTACACTGTTTTGTTCACAATTACGATATTTGCATAACCTCACAGTTTTTCACCAACTTATTGCAGTACAGAACGCTGTATCTCGCTAAATGACATTGCTCTTTAAGGTTTCACGATGCTTGCATGCGCTTTAACGAGAATATCACAATATAGCAGTTTCGCACTTGTAACGGTAGAACACGCAGTATTTGGCTTGTTCATGCCGTTTTGTGTGCTTTCACAACATTTCACCTATCGCAGTTTAATACTCGCTATAAAACAACACTATCTCGTTAGATGACGTCGTTTTTGGTAGTTTCACGACGCTACCTAGCTTAAACTAACCTAACCTAACCTAACCTTCGCACTTCTATCGTTAGAAAACGTTTTACTCGCAACTTTACAATGTTTTCTACAAGATTACGACGGTTTCATGCGCTTTCACATTAGATATCATAGTTCCCGACTTGTAATGTTGAAAAACACTACATCTCACTAAGTGACATTGTTTAATGCGGTTTTACGACGGTTGATATATCAACCTAACCTAACATTCGCACTTGTATCTAAAGACGCTCAATTACACTGTTTCGTTCACAATTACGATATTTGCTTGACCTCACAGTTTCTCACCAACTTATTACAGTACAGAACGCTGTATCTCGCTAAATGACATCGTTCTTTAAGGTTTCACGATACTTGCATGCGCTTTACCGAGAATATCACAATATAGCAGTTTCGCACTTGTAACGGTAGAACACGCAGTATTTGGCTTGTTCATGCCGTTTTGTGTGCTTTCACAACATTTCACCTATCGCAGTTTAATACTCGCAATAAAACAACACTATCTCGTTAGATGACGTCGTTTTTGGTGGTTTCACGACGCTACGTAGCTTAAACTAACATAACTCAACCTAACATAACCTTCGCACTTCTATCGTTAGAAAACGTTTTACTAGCTACTTTACATTGCTTTCTACAACATTACGACGGTTTCAAGCGCTTTCACATTAGATATCGCAGTTCCCAACTTGTAAAGGTGAAAAACACTGCATCTCACTATGTGACATTGTTTAATGCGGTTTTACGACGGTTCATACCTTAACCTAACGTAACCTTACCTAACCTAACCCAACCTAACCTAACATAACCTAACCTAACCTAACCTAACCTAACCAAACCTAACCTAACGTAACCTAACCTAACCTAACCTAACCTAACGACGTTTGCAAGCGCTTTCACATTAGATATCGCAGTTCCCGACTTGTAATGGTGAAAAACACTGCATCTCACTAAGTGACATTGTTTAATGCGGTTTTACGACGGTTCATATCTTAACCTAACCTAACATTCGTACTTGTATTGAAAAACGCTCTATTACACTGTTTCGTTCACAATTACGATATTTGCATAACCTCACAGTTTTTCACCAACTTATTGCAGTACAGAACGCTGTATCTCGCTAAATGACATCGTTCTTTAAGGTTTCACGATGCTTGCATGCGCTTTAACGAGAATATCACATTATAGCAGTTTCGCACTTGTAACGGTACAACACGCAGTATCTGGCTTGTTGAAGCCGTTTTGTGTACTTTCACAACATTTCACCTATTGCAGTTTCGTACATGCAATAAAACAACACTATCTCGTTAGATGACGTCCTTTTTGGTGGTCTCACGACGCTACATAGCTTAAACTAACATAACTCAAGCTAACCTTCGCACTTCTATCGTTAGAAAACGTTTTACTCGCAACTTTACAATGTTTTCTACAAGATTACGACGGTTTCATGCGCTTTCACATTAGATATCGTAGTTCCCGACTTGTAATGTTGAAAAACACTACATCTCACTAAGTGACATTGTTTAATGCGGTTTTACGACGGTTGATATCTCAACCTAACCTAACATTCGCACTTGTATCTAAATACGCTCAATTACACTGTTTCGTTCACAATTACGATATTTGCTTGACCTCACAGTTTCTCACCAACCTATTACAGTACAGAACGCTGTATCTCGCTAAATGACATCGTTCTTTAAGGTTTCACGATACTTGCATGCGCTTTAACGAGAATATCACAATAAAGCAGTTTCGCACTTGTAACGGCACAAGACGCAGTATCTGGCTAGTTCATGCCATTTTGTGTGCTTTCCCAATATTTCACCTATCGCAGTTTCGTACTCGCAATAAAACAACACTATCTCGTTAGATGACATCGTTTTTGGTGGCTTCACGACGCTACCTAGCTCAAACTAACCGAACCTTCGCACTTCTATCGTTAGAAAACGTTTTATTGGCTACTTTACAATGTTTTCTACAAGATTACGACGGTTTCATGCGCTTTCACATTAGATATCGCAGTTCCCGACTTGTAATGGTGAAAAACACAGCATCTCACTAAGTGACATTGTTTAATGCGGTTTTAGCGCGGTTCATATCTTAACCTAACCTAACCTTACCTAACCCAACCTAACCTAACCTAACCTAACCAAACCTTACCTAACATCCCTAACCTAACCTAACCTAACCTAACCTAACCAAACCTAACCTAACCTAACCTAACGTAACCTAACCTAACCTAACCTAACCTAACGACGTTTGCAAGCGCTTTCACATTAGATATCGCAGTTCCCGACTTGTAATGGTGAAAAACACTGCATTTCACTAAGTGACATTGTTTAATGCGGTTTTACGACGGTTCATATCTTAACCTAACCTAACATTCGCACTTGCATTAAAAAACGCTCTATTACACTGTTTCGTTCACAATTAGGATATTTGCATAACCTCACAGTTTTTCACCAACTTATTGCAGTACAGAACGCTGTATCTCGCTAAATAACATCGTTCTTTAAGGTTTCACGATGCTTGCATGCGCTTTAACGAGAATATCACAACATAGCAGTTTCGCACTTGTAACGGTACAGCACGCAGTATTTGGCTTGTTCATGCCGTTTTGTGTGCTTTCACAACATTTCACCTATCGCAGTTTCGTACTCGCAATAAAACAACACTATCTCGTTAGATGACGTTGTTTTTGGTAGTTTCACGACGCTACCTAGCTTAAACTAACATAACTCAACCTAACATAACCTTCGCACTTCTATCGTTAGAAAACGTTTTACTCGCTACTTTACATTGCTTTCTACAACATTACGACGGTTTCAAGCGCTTTCACATTAGATATCACAGTTCCCAACTTGTAAAGGTGAAAAACACTGCATCTCACTAAGTGACATTGTTTAATGCGGTTTTACGACGGTTCATACCTTAACCTAACGTAACCTAACCTAACCTAACCTTACCAAACCTAACCTAACCTAACCTAACCCAACCCAACCCAACCCAACCTAACCTAACCTAACCTAACCTAAACTAACCTAACCCAACCTAACCTAACCTAACCTAACCCAACCCAACCCAACCCAACCTAACCTAACCTAAGCTAACCTAACCAAACCTAACCAAACCTAACCTAACCTAACTTAACCTAACCTAACGTAACCTAACCTAACCTAACCTATTCTAACGTAACCTAACCTTACCTGACCTAACCTAACCTAACGTAACCTAACCTAACCTAACATAACCTAACGTAACCTAACCTAACCTAACCTAACGTAACCTAACCTAACCTAACCCAACCTAACCCAACCCAACCCAACCCAACAACACCCAACCCAACAACACCCAACCCAACCTAACCTAACCTAACCTTACCTAACCTAACCAAATTATCCTTACCTAACCTAACCTAACCTAACGTAACCTAACCTAACCTAACGTAACCTAACCTAACCTAACCCAACCTAACCTAACCTAACCTAACCTAACCCAACTCAACCCAACCTAACCTAATCTAACCTAACCTAACCTAACCTAACAAAACCTAACCTAACCTAACCTAACGACGTTTGCAAGCGCTTTCACATTAGATATCGCAGTTCCCGACTTTTAATGGTGAAAAACACTGCATCTCACTAATTGACATTGTTTAATGCGGTTTTACGACGGTTCATATCTTAACCTAACCTAACATTCGCACTTGTATTAAAAACGCTCTATTACACTGTTTCGTTCACAATTAGGATATTTACATAACCTCACAGTTTTTCACCAACTTATTGCAGTACAGAACGCTGTATCTCGCTAAATGACATCGTTCTTTAAGGTTTCACGATGCTTGCATGCGCTTCAACGAGAATATCACAACATAGCAGTTTCGCACTTGTAACGGTACAACACGCAGTATTTGGCTTGTTCATGCCGTTTTGTGTGCTTTCACAACATTTCACCTATCGCAGTTTCGTACTCGCAATAAAACAACACTATCTCGTTAGATGACGTTGTTTTTGGTAGTTTCACGACGCTACCTAGCTTAAACTAACATAACTCAACCTAACATAACCTTCGCACTTCTATCGTTAGAAAATGTTTTACTCGCTACTTTACATTGCTTTCTACAACATTACGACGGTTTCAAGCGCTTTCACATTAGATATCACAGTTCCCAACTTGTAAAGGTGAAAAACACTGCATCTCACTAAGTGACATTGTTTAATGCGGTTTTACGACGGTACATACCTTGACCTAACGTAACCTAACCTAACCTAACCTAACCAACCCAACCCAACCTAACCTAACCTGAACTAACCTAACCCAACCTAACCTAACCTAACCTAACCTAACCCAACCTAACCCAACCCAACCCAACCTAACCTAACCAAAGCTAACCTAACCTAACCTAACCAAACCTAACCTAACCTAACTTAACCTAACCTAACGTAACCTAACCTAACCTAACCTATTCTAACGTAACCTAACCTAACCTGACCTAACCTAACCTAACGTAACCTAACCTAACCTAACATAACCTAACGTAACCTAACCTAACCTAACGTAACCTAACCTAACCTAACCCAACCTAACCCGACCCAACCCAACCCAACAACACCCAACCCAACCTAACCTAACCTAACCTAACCTTACCTAACCTAACCAAATTATCCTAACCTAACCTAACCTAACGTAACCTAACCTAACCTAACCTAACGTAACCTAACCTAACCTAACCTAACCCAACCTAACCTAACCTAACCTAACCCAACTCAACCCAACCTAACCTAATCTAACCTAACCTAACCTAACCAAACCTAACCTAACCTAACCTAACGACGTTTGCAAGCGCTTTCACATTAGATATCGCAGTTCCCGACTTGTAATTGTGAAAAACACTGCATCTCACTAAGTGACATTGTTTAATGCGGTTTTACGGCGGTTCATATCTTAACCTAACCTAACATTCGTACTTGTATTGAAAAATGCTCTATACACTGTTTCGTTCAAAATTACGATATTTGCATAACCTCACAGTTTTTCACCAACTTATTGCAGTACAGAACGCTGTATCTCGCTAAATGGCATTGTTCTTTAAGGTTTCACGATGCTTGCATGCGCTTTAACGAGAATATCACAATATAGCAGTTTCGCACTTGTAACGGTAGAACACGCAGTATTTGGCTTGTTCATGCCGTTTTGTGTGCTTTCACAACATTTCACCTATCGCAGTTTAATACTCGCTATAAAACAACACTATCTCGTTAGATGACGTCGTTTTTGGTAGTTTCACGACGCTACCTAGCTTAAACTAACCTAACCTAACCTAACCTTCGCACTTCTATCGTTAGAAAACGTTTTACTCGCAACTTTACAATGTTTTCTACAAGATTACGACGGTTTCATGCGCTTTCACATTAGATATCGTAGTTCCCGACTTGTAATGTTGAAAAACACTACATCTCCCTAAGTGACATTGTTTAATGCGGTTTTACGACGGTTGATATATCAACCTAACCTAACATTCGCACTTGTATCTAAAGACGCTCAATTACACTGTTTCGTTCACAATTACGATATTTGCTTGACCTCACCGTTTCTCACCAACCTATTACAGTACAGAACGCTGTATCTCGCTAAATGACATCGTTCTTTAAGGTTTCACGATACTTGCATGCGCTTTACCGAGAATATCACAATATAGCAGTTTCGCACTTGTAACGGTAGAACACGCAGTATTTGGCTTGTTCATGGCGTTTTGTGTGCTTTCACAACATTTCACCTATCGCAGTTTAATACTCGCAATAAAACAACACTATCTCGTTAGATGACGTCGTTTTTGGTGGTTTCACGACGCTACGTAGCTTAAACATAACTCAACCTAACATAACCTTCGCACTTCTATCGTTAGAAAACGTTTTACTCGCTACTTTACATTGCTTTCTACAACATTACGACGGTTTCAAGCGCTTTCACATTAGATATCGCAGTTCCCAACTTGTAAAGGTGAAAAACACTGCATCTCACTAAGTGACATTGTTTAATGCGGTTTTACGACGGTTCATACCTTGACCTAACGTAACCTAACCTAACCTAACCCAACCTAACCTAACATAACCTAACCTAACCTAACCTAACCTAACCAAACCTAACCTAACGTAACCTAACCTAACCTAACCTAACCTAACGACGTTCGCAAGCGCTTTCACATTAGATATCGCAGTTCCCGACTTGTAATGGTGAAAAACACTGCATCTCACTAAGTGACATTGTTTAATGCGGTTTTACGACGGTTCATATCTTAACCTAACCTAACATTCGTACTTGTATTGAAAAACGCTCTATTACACTGTTTCGTTCACAATTACGATATTTGCATAACCTCACAGTTTTTCACCAACTTATTGCAGTACAGAACGCTGTATCTCGCTAAATGACATCGTTCTTTAAGGTTTCACGATGCTTGCATGCGCTTTAACGAGAATATCACATTATAGCAGTTTCGCACTTGTAACGGTACAACACGCAGTATCTGGCTTGTTCAAGCCGTTTTGTGTACTTTCACAACATTTCACCTATTGCAGTTTCGTACATGCAATAAAACAACACTATCTCGTTAGATGACGTCCTTTTTGGTGGTCTCACGACGCTACATAGCTTAAACTAACATAACTCAAGCTAACCTTCGCACTTCTATCGTTAGAAAACGTTTTACTCGCAACTTTACAATGTTTTCTACAAGATTACGACGGTTTCATGCGCTTTCACATTAGATATCGTAGTTCCCGACTTGTAATGTTGAAAAACACTACATCTCACTAAGTGACATTGTTTAATGCGGTTTTACGACGGTGTATATCTCAACCTAACCTAACATTCGCACTTGTATCTAAGTACGCTCAATTACACTGTTTCGTTCACAATTACGATATTTGCTTGACCTCACAGTTTCTCACCAACTTTTACAGTACAGAACGCTGTATCTCGCTAAATGACATCGTTCTTTAAGGTTTCACGATACTTGCATGCGCTTTAACGAGAATATCACAATAAAGCAGTTTCGCACTTGTAACGGCACAAGACGCAGTATCTGGCTAGTTCATGCCATTTTGTGTGCTTTCCCAATATTTCACCTATCGCAGTTTCGTACTCGCAATAAAACAACACTATCTCGTTAGATGACATCGTTTTTGGTGGCTTCACGACGCTACCTAGCTCAAACTAACCAAACCTTCGCACTTCTATCGTTAGAAAACGTTTTATTCGCTTCTTTACAATGTTTTCTACAAGATTACGACGGTTTCATGCGCTTTCACATTAGATATCGCAGTTCCCGACTTGTAATGGTGAAAAACACAGCATCTCACTAAGTGACATTGTTTAATGCGGTTTTAGCGCGGTTCATATCTTAACCTAACCTAACCTTACCTAACCCAACCTAACCTAACCTAACCTAACCAAACCTTACCTAACCTAACCTAACCAAACCTAACCTAACCTAACCTAACGTAACCTAACCTAACCTAACCTAACCTAACGACGTTTGCAAGCGCTTTCACATTAGATATCGCAGTTCCCGACTTGTAACGGTGAAAAACACTGCATCTCACTAAGTGACATTGTTTAATGCGGTTTTACGACGGTTCATATCTTAACCTAACCTAACATTCGCACTTGCATTAAAAAACGCTCTATTACACTGTTTCGTTCACAATTAGGATACTTGCATAACCTCACAGTTTTTCACCAACTTATTGCAGTACAGAACGCTGTATCTCGCTAAATGACATCGTTCTTTAAGGTTTCACGATGCTTGCATGCGCTTTAACGAGAATATCGCAACATAGCAGTTTCGCACTTGTAACGGTACAACACGCAGTATTTGGCTTGTTCATGCCGTTTTGTGTGCTTTCACAACATTTCACCTATCGCAGTTTCGTACTCGCAATAAAACAACACTATCTCGTTAGATGACGTTGTTTTTGGTAGTTTCACGACGCTACCTAGCTTAAACTAACATAACTCAACCTAACATAACCTTCGCACTTCTATCGTTAGAAAACGTTTTACTCGCTACTTTACATTGCTTTCTACAACATTACGACGGTTTCAAGCGCTTTCACATTAGATATCACAGTTCCCAACTTGTAAAGGTGAAAAACACTGCATCTCACTAAGTGACATTGTTTAATGCGGTTTTACGACGGTTCATACCTTGACCTAACGTAACCTAACCTAACCTAACCCAACCTAACCTAACATAACCTAACCTAACCTAACCTAAAGAAACCTAACCTAACGTAACCTAACCTAACCTAACCTAACCAAACCTAACCTAACGACGTTTGCAAGCGCTTTCACATTAGATATCGCAGTTCCCGACTTGTAATGGTGAAAAACACTGCATCTCACTAAGTGACATTGTTTAATGCGGTTTTACGACGGTTCATATCTTAACCTAACCTAACATTCGTACTTGTATTGAAAAACGCTCTATTACACTGTTTCGTTCACAATTACGATATTTGCATAACCTCACAGTTTTTCACCAACTTATTGCAGTACAGAACGCTGTATCTCGCTAAATGGCATTGTTCTTTAAGGTTTCACGATGCTTGCATGCGCTTTAACGAGAATATCACAATATAGCAGTTTCGCACTTGTAACGGTAGAACACGCAGTATTTGGCTTGTTCATGCCGTTTTGTGTGCTTTCACAACATTTCACCTATCGCAGTTTAATACTCGCTATAAAACAACACTATCTCGTTAGATGACGTCGTTTTTGGTAGTTTCACGACGCTACCTAGCTTAAACTAACCTAACCTAACCTAACCTTTGCACTTCTATCGTTAGAAAACGTTTTACTCGCAACTTTACAATGTTTTCTACAAGATTACGACGGTTTCATGCGCTTTCACATTAGATATTGTAGTTCCCGACTTGTAATGTTGAAAAACACTACATCTCACTAAGTGACATTGTTTAATGCGGTTTTACGACGGTTCATACCTTAACCTAACCTAACCTAACCTTACCTAACCTAACCTAACCTAACCTAACCAACCCAACCCAACCTAACCTAACCTAACCTAACCTAAACTAACCTAACCCAACCTAACCTAACCTAACCTAACCTAACCCAACCTAACCCAACCCAACCCAACCTAACCTAACCAAAGCTAACCTAACCTAACCTAACCAAACCTAACCTAACCTAACTTAACCTAACCTAACGTAAGCTAACCTAACCTAACCTATTCTAACGTAACCTAACCTTACCTGACCTAACCTAACCTAACGTAACCTAACCTAACCTAACATAACCTAACGTAACCTAACCTAACCTAACGTAACCTAACCTAACCTAACCCAACCTAACCCAACCCAACCCAACAACACCCAACCCAACCTAACCTAACCTAACCTAACCTTACCTAACCTAACCAAATTATCTTTACCTAACCTAACCTAACCTAACGTAACCTAACCTAACCTAACCTAACGTAACCTAACCTAACCTAACCTAACCTAACCTAACCTAACCCAACTCAACCCAACCTAACCTAATCTAACCTAACCTAACCTAACCAAACCTAACCTAACCTAACCTAACCTAACCTAACCTAACGACGGTTGCAAGCGCTTTCACATTAGATATCGCAGTTCCCCACTTTTAATGGTGAAAAACACTGCATCTCACTAATTGACATTGTTTAATGCGGTTTTACGACGGTTCATATCTTAACCTAACCTAACATTCGCATTTGTATCTAAAAACGCTCTATTACACTGTTTTGTTCACAATTACGATATTTGCATAACCTCACAGTTTTTCACCAACTTATTGCAGTACAGAACGCTGTATCTCGCTAAATGACATTGTTCTTTAAGGTTTCACGATGCTTGCATGCGCTTTAACGAGAATATCACAATATAGCAGTTTCGCACTTGTAACGGTAGAACACGCAGTATTTGGCTTGTTCATGCCGTTTTGTGTGCTTTCACATTTCACCTATCGCAGTTTAATACTCGCTATAAAACAACACTATCTCGTTAGATGACGTCGTTTTTGGTAGTTTCACGACGCTACCTAGCTTAAACTAACCTAACCTAACCTAACCTTCGCACTTCTATCGTTAGAAAACGTTTTACTCGCAACTTTACAATGTTTTCTACAAGATTACGACGGTTTCATGCGCTTTCACATTAGATATCGTAGTTCCCGACTTGTAATGTTGAAAAACACTACATCTCACTAAGTGACATTGTTTAATGCGGTTTTACGACGGTTGATATATCAACCTAACCTAACATTCGCACTTGTATCTAAAGACGCTCAATTACACTGTTTCGTTCACAATTACGATATTTGCTTGACCTCACAGTTTCTCACCAACTTATTACAGTACAGAACGCTGTATCTCGCTAAATGACATCGTTCTTTAAGGTTTCACGATACTTGCATGCGCTTTACCGAGAATATCACAATATAGCAGTTTCGCACTTGTAACGGTAGAACACGCAGTATTTGGCTTGTTCATGCCGTTTTGTGTGCTTTCACATTATTTCACCTATCGCAGTTTAATACTCGCAATAAAACAACACTATCTCGTTAGATGACGTCGTTTTTGGTGGTTTCACGACGCTACGTAGCTTAAACTAACATAACTCAACCTAACATAACCTTCGCACTTCTATCGTTAGAAAACGTTTTACTAGCTACTTTACATTGCTTTCTACAACATTACGACGGTTTTAAGCGCTTTCACATTAGATATCGCAGTTCCCAACTTGTAAAGGTGAAAAACACTGCATCTCACTATGTGACATTGTTTAATGCGGTTTTACGACGGTTCATACCTTAACCTAACGTAACCTTACCCAACCTAACCCAACCTAACCTAACATAACCTAACCTAACCTAACCTAACCTAACCAAACCTAACCTAACGTAACCTAACCTAACCTAACCTAACCTAACCTAACCTAACGACGTTTGCAAGCGCTTTCACATTAGATATCGCAGTTCCCGACTTGTAATGGTGAAAAACACTGCATCTCACTAAGTGACATTGTTTAATGCGGTTTTACGACGGTTCATATCTTAACCTAACCTAACATTCGTACTTGTATTGAAAAACGCTCTATTACACTGTTTCGTTCACAATTACAATATTTGCATAACCTCACAGTTTTTCACCAACTTATTGCAGTACAGAACGCTGTATCTCGCTAAATGACATCGTTCTTTAAGGTTTCACGATGCTTGCATTCGCTTTAACGAGAATATCACATTATAGCAGTTTCGCACTTGTAACGGTACAACACGCAGTATCTGGCTTGTTCAAGCCGTTTTGTGTACTTTCACAACATTTCACCTATTGCAGTTTCGTACATGCAATAAAACAACACTATCTCGTTAGATGACGTCCGTTTTGGTGGTCTCACGACGCTACATAGCCTAAACTAACATAACTCAAGCTAACCTTCGCACTTCTATCGTTAGAAAACGTTTTACTCGCAACTTTACAATGTTTTCTACAAGATTACGACGGTTTCATGCGCTTTCACATTAGATATCGTAGTTCCCGACTTGTAATGTTGAAAAACACTACATCTCACTAAGTGACATTGTTTAATGCGGTTTTACGACGGTTGATATCTCAACCTAACCTAACATTCGCACTTGTATCTAAATACGCTCAATTACACTGTTTCGTTCACAATTACGATATTTGCTTGACCTCACAGTTTCTCACCAACCTATTACAGTACAGAACGCTGTATCTCGCTAAATGACATCGTTCTTTAAGGTTTCACGATACTTGCATGCGCTTTAACAAGAATATCACAATAAAGCAGTTTCGCACTTGTAACGGCACAAGACGCAGTATCTGGCTAGTTCATGCCATTTTGTGTGCTTTCCCAATATTTCACCTATCGCAGTTTCGTACTCGCAATAAAACAACACTATCTCGTTAGATGACATCGTTTTTGGTGGCTTCACGACGCTACCTAGCTCAAACTAACCGAACCTTCGCACTTCTATCGTTAGAAAACGTTTTATTCGCTACTTTACAATGTTTTCTACAAGATTACGACGGTTTCATGCGCTTTCACATTAGATATCGCAGTTCCCGACTTGGAATGGTGAAAAACACAGCATCTCACTAAGTGACATTGTTTAATGCGGTTTTAGCGCGGTTCATATCTTAACCTAACCTTACCTTACCTAACCCAACCTCACCTAACCTAACCTAACCAAACCTTACCTAACATCCCTAACCTAACCTAACCTAACCTAACCTAACCAAACCTAACCTAACCTAACCTAACGTAACCTAACCTAACCTAACCTAACCTAACCTAACCTAACGACGTTTGCAAGCGCTTTCACATTAGATATCGCAGTTCCCGACTTGTAATGGTGAAAAACACTGCATTTCACTAAGTGACATTGTTTAATGCGGTTTTACGACGGTTCATTACTTAACCTAACCTAACATTCGCACTTGCATTAAAAAACGCTCTATTACACTGTTTCGTTCACAATTAGGATATTTGCATAACCTCACAGTTTTTCACCAACTTATTGCAGTACAGAACGCTGTATCTCGCTAAATGACATCGTTCTTTAGGGTTTCACGATGCTTGCATGCGCTTTAACGAGAATATCACAACATAGCAGTTTCGCACTTGTAACGGTACAACACGCAGTATTTGGCTTGTTCATGCCGTTTTGTGTGCTTTCACAACATTTCACCTATCGCAGTTTCGTACTCGCAATAAAACAACACTATCTCGTTAGATGACGTTGTTTTTGGTAGTTTCACGACGCTACCTACCTTAAACTAACATAACTCAACCTAACATAACCTTCGCACTTCTATCGTTAGAAAACGTTTTACTCGCTACTTTACATTGCTTTCTACAACATTACGACGGTTTCAAGCGCTTTCACATTAGATATCACAGTTCCCAACTTGTAAAGGTGAAAAACACTGCATCTCACTAAGTGACATTGTTTAATGCGGTTTTACGACGGTTCATACCTTAACCTAACGTAACCTAACCTAACCTAACCTAACCTAACCTTACCTAACCTAACCTAACCTAACCTAACCTAACCAACCCAACCCAACCTAACCTAACCTAACCTAACCTAAACTAACCTAACCCAACCTAACCTAACCAAACCTAACCTAACCCAACCCAACCCAACCCAACCTAACCTAACCAAAGCTAACCTAACCTAACCTAACCAAACCTAACCTAACCTAACTTAACCTAACCTAACGTAACCTAACCTAACCTAACCTATTCTAACGTAACCTAACCTTACCTGACCTAACCTAACCTAACGTAACCTAACCTAACCTAACATAACCTAACGTAACCTAACCTAACCTAACGTAACCTAACCTAACCTAACCCAACCTAACCCAACCTAACCCAACCCAACCCAACCCAACAACACCCAACCCAACCTAACCTAACCTAACCTAACCTTACCTAACCTAACCAAATTATCTTTACCTAACCTAACCTAACCTAACGTAACCTAACCTAACCTAACCTAACGTAACCTAACCTAACCTAACCTAACCTAACCCAACCTAACCTAACCTAACCTAACCCAACTCAACCCAACCTAACCTAATCTAACCTAACCTAACCTAACCAAACCTAACCTAACCTAACCTAACCTAACCTAACGACGGTTGCAAGCGCTTTCACATTAGATATCGCAGTTCCCCACTTTTAATGGTAAAAAACACTGCATCTCACTAATTGACATTGTTTAATGCGGTTTTACGACGGTTCATATCTTAACCTAACCTAACATTCGCACTTGTATCTAAAAACGCTCTATTACACTGTTTTGTTCACAATTACGATATTTGCATAACCTCACAGTTTTTCACCAACTTATTGCAGTACAGAACGCTGTATCTCGCTAAATGACATTGCTCTTTAAGGTTTCACGATGCTTGCATGCGCTTTAACAAGAATATCACAATATAGCAGTTTCGCACTTGTAACGGTAGAACACGCAGTATTTGGCTTGTTCATGCCGTTTTGTGTGCTTTCACAACATTTCACCTATCGCAGTTTAATACTCGCTATAAAACAACACTATCTCGTTAGATGACGTCGTTTTTGGTAGTTTCACGACGCTACCTAGCTTAAACTAACCTAACCTAACCTAACCTTCACACTTCTATCGTTAGAAAACGTTTTACTCGCAACTTTACAATGTTTTCTACAAGATTACGACGGTTTCATGCGCTTTCACATTAGATATCGTAGTTCCCGACTTGTAATGTTGAAAAACACTACATCTCACTAAGTGACATTGTTTAATGCGGTTTTACGACGGTTGATATATCAACCTAACCTAACATTCGCACTTGTATCTAAAGACGCTCAATTACACTGTTTCGTTCACAATTACGATATTTGCTTGACCTCACAGTTTCTCACCAACTTATTACAGTACAGAACGCTGTATCTCGCTAAATGACATCGTTCTTTAAGGTTTCACGATACTTGCATGCGCTTTACCGAGAATATCACAATATAGCAGTTTCGCACTTGTAACGGTAGAACACGCAGTATTTGGCTTGTTCATGCCGTTTTGTGTGCTTTCACAACATTTCACCTATCGCAGTTTAATACTCGCAATAAAACAACACTATCTCGTTAGATGACGTCGTTTTTGGTGGTTTCACGACGCTACGTAGCTTAAACTAACATAACTCAACCTAACATAACCTTCGCACTTCTATCGTTAGAAAACGTTTTACTAGCTACTTTACATTGCTTTCTACAACATTACGACGGTTTCAAGCGCTTTCACATTAGATATCGCAGTTCCCAACTTGTAAAGGTGAAAAACACTGCATCTCACTATGTGACATTGTTTAATGCGGTTTTACGACGGTTCATACCTTAACCTAACGTAACCTTACCTAACCTAACCCAACCTAACCTAACATAACCTAACCTAACCTAACCTAACCTAACCAAACCTAACCTAACCTAACCTAACCTAACCTAACCTAACCTAACCTAACCTAACCTAACCTAACCTAACGACGTTTGCAAGCGCTTTCACATTAGATATCGCAGTTTCCGACTTGTAATGGTGAAAAACACTGCATCTCACTAAGTGACATTGTTTAATGCGGTTTTACGACGGTTCATATCTTAACCTAACCTAACATTCGTACTTGTATTGAAAAACGCTCTATTACACTGTTTCGTTCACAATTACGACATTTGCATAACCTCACAGTTTTTCACCAACTTATTGCAGTACAGAACGCTGTATCTCGCTAAATGACATCGTTCTTTAAGGTTTCACGATGCTTGCATGCGCTTTAACGAGAATATCACATTATAGCAGTTTCGCACTTGTAACGGTACAACACGCAGTATCTGGCTTGTTCAAGCCGTTTTGTGTACTTTCACAACATTTCACCTATTGCAGTTTCGTACATGCAATAAAACAACACTATCTCGTTAGATGACGTCCGTTTTGGTGGTCTCACGACGCTACATAGCTTAAACTAACATAACTCAAGCTAACCTTCGCACTTCTATCGTTAGAAAACGTTTTACTCGCAACTTTACAATGTTTTCTACAAGATTACGACGGTTTCATGCGCTTTCACATTAGATATCGTAGTTCCCGACTTGTAATGTTGAAAAACACTACATCTCACTAAGTGACATTGTTTAATGCGGTTTTACGACGGTTGATATCTCAACCTAACCTAACATTCGCACTTGTATCTAAATACGCTCAATTACACTGTTTCGTTCACAATTACGATATTTGCTTGACCTCACAGTTTCTCACCAACCTATTACAGTACAGAACGCTGTATCTCGCTAAATGACATCGTTCTTTAAGGTTTCACGATACTTGCATGCGCTTTAACAAGAATATCACAATAAAGCAGTTTCGCACTTGTAACGGCACAAGACGCAGTATCTGGCTAGTTCATGCCATTTTGTGTGCTTTCCCAATATTTCACCTATCGCAGTTTCGTACTCGCAATAAAACAACACTATCTCGTTAGATGACATCGTTTTTGGTGGCTTCACGACGCTACCTAGCTCAAACTAACCGAACCTTCGCACTTCTATCGTTAGAAAACGTTTTATTCGCTACTTTACAATGTTTTCTACAAGATTACGACGATTTCATGCGCTTTCACATTAGATATCGCAGTTCCCGACTTGGAATGGTGAAAAACACAGCATCTCACTAAGTGACATTGTTTAATGCGGTTTTAGCGCGGTTCATATCTTAACCTAACCTTACCTTACCTAACCCAACCTCACCTAACCTAACCTAACCAAACCTTACCTAACATCCCTAACCTAACCTAACCTAACCTAACCTAACCAAACCTAACCTAACGTAACCTAACCTAACCTAACCTAACCTAACCTAACCTAACGACGTTTGCAAGCGCTTTCACATTAGATATCGCTGTTCCCGACTTGTAATGGTGAAAAACACTGCATTTCACTAAGTGACATTGTTTAATGCGGTTTTACGACGGTTCATTACTTAACCTAACCTAACATTCGCACTTGCATTAAAAAACGCTCTATTACACTGTTTCGTTCACAATTAGGATATTTGCATAACCTCACAGTTTTTCACCAACTTATTGCAGTACAGAACGCTGTATCTCGCTAAATGACATCGTTCTTTAAGGTTTCACGATGCTTGCATGCGCTTTAACGAGAATATCACAACATAGCAGTTTCGCACTTGTAACGGTACAACACGCAGTATTTGGCTTGTTCATGCCGTTTTGTGTGCTTTCACAACATTTCACCTATCGCAGTTTCGTACTCGCAATAAAACAACACTATCTCGTTAGATGACGTTGTTTTTGGTAGTTTCACGACGCTACCTAGCTTAAACTAACATAACTCAACCTAACATAACCTTCGCACTTCTATCGTTAGAAAACGTTTTACTCGCTACTTTACATTGCTTTCTACAACATTACGACGGTTTCAAGCGCTTTCACATTAGATATCACAGTTCCCAACTTGTAAAGGTGAAAAACACTGCATCTCACTAAGTGACATTGTTTAATGCGGTTTTACGACGGTTCATACCTTAACCTAACGTAACCTAACCTAACCTAACCTTACCTAACCTAACCTAACCTAACCTAACCAACCCAACCCAACCTAACCTAACCTAACCTAAACTAACCTAACCCAACCTAACCTAACCAAACCTAACCTAACCCAACCCAACCCAACCCAACCTAACCTAACCAAAGCTAACCTAACCTAACCTAACCAAACCTAACCTAACCTAACTTAACCTAACCTAACGTAACCTAACCTAACCTAACCTATTCTAACGTAACCTAACCTTACCTGACCTAACCTAACCTAACGTAACCTAACCTAACCTAACATAACCTAACGTAACCTAACCTAACCTAACGTAACCTAACCTAACCTAACCCAACCTAACCCAACCTAACCCAACCCAACCCAACCCAACAACACCCAACCCAACCTAACCTAACCTAACCTAACCTTACCTAACCTAACCAAATTATCTTTACCTAACCTAACCTAACCTAACGTAACCTAACCTAACCTAACCTAACGTAACCTAACCTAACCTAACCTAACCTAACCCAACCTAACCTAACCTAACCTAACCCAACTCAACCCAACCTAACCTAATCTAACCTAACCTAACCTAACCAAACCTAACCTAACCTAACCTAACCTAACCTAACGACGGTTGCAAGCGCTTTCACATTAGATATCGCAGTTCCCCACTTTTAATGGTGAAAAACACTGCATCTCACTAATTGACATTGTTTAATGCGGTTTTACGACGGTTCATATCTTAACCTAACCTAACATTCGCAGTTGTATCTAAAAACGCTCTATTACACTCTTTTGTTCACAATTACGATATTTGCATAACCTCACAGTTTTTCACCAACTTATTGCAGTACAGAACGCTGTATCTCGCTAAATGACATTGCTCTTTAAGGTTTCACGATGCTTGCATGCGCTTTAACAAGAATATCACAATATAGCAGTTTCGCACTTGTAACGGTAGAACACGCAGTATTTGGCTTGTTCATGCCGTTTTGTGTGCTTTCACAACATTTCACCTATCGCAGTTTAATACTCGCTATAAAACAACAATATCTCGTTAGATGACGTCGTTTTTGGTAGTTTCACGACGCTACCTAGCTTAAACTAACCTAACCTAACCTAACCTTCACACTTCTATCGTTAGAAAACGTTTTACTCGCAACTTTACAATGTTTTCTACAAGATTACGACGGTTTCATGCGCTTTCACATTAGATATCGTAGTTCCCGACTTGTAATGTTGAAAAACACTACATCTCACTAAGTGACATTGTTTAATGCGGTATTACGACGGTTGATATATCAACCTAACCTAACATTCGCACTTGTATCTAAAGACGCTCAATTACACTGTTTCGTTCACAATTACGATATTTGCTTGACCTCACAGTTTCTCACCAACTTATTACAGTACAGAACGCTGTATCTCGCTAAATGACATCGTTCTTTAAGGTTTCACGATACTTGCATGCGCTTTACCGAGAATATCACAATATAGCAGTTTCGCACTTGTAACGGTAGAACACGCAGTATTTGGCTTGTTCATGCCGTTTTGTGTGCTTTCACAACATTTCACCTATCGCAGTTTAATACTCGCAATAAAACAACACTATCTCGTTAGATGACGTCGTTTTTGGTGGTTTCACGACGCTACGTAGCTTAAACTAACATAACTCAACTTAACATAACCTTCGCACTTCTATCGTTAGAAAACGTTTTACTAGCTACTTTACATTGCTTTCTACAACATTACGACGGTTTCAAGCGCTTTCACATTAGATATCGCAGTTCCCAACTTGTAAAGGTGAAAAACACTGCATCTCACTATGTGACATTGTTTAATGCGGTTTTACGACGGTTCATACCTTAACCTAACGTAACCTTACCTAACCTAACCCAACCTAACCTAACATAACCTAACCTAACCTAACCTAACCTAACCAAACCTAACCTAACCTAACCTAACCTAACCTAACCTAACCTAACCTAACCTAACCTAACCTAACGACGTTTGCAAGCGCTTTCACATTAGATATCGCAGTTTCCGACTTGTAATGGTGAAAAACACTGCATCTCACTAAGTGACATTGTTTAATGCGGTTTTACGACGGTTCATATCTTAACCTAACCTAACATTCGTACTTGTATTGAAAAACGCTCTATTACACTGTTTCGTTCACAATTACGATATTTGCTTGACCTCACAGTTTCTCACCAACCTATTACAGTACAGAACGCTGTATCTCGCTAAATGACATCGTTCTTTAAGGTTTCACGATACTTGCATGCGCTTTAACGAGAATATCACAATAAAGCAGTTTCGCACTTGTAACGGCACAAGACGCAGTATCTGGCTAGTTCATGCCATTTTGTGTGCTTTCCCAATATTTCACCTATCGCAGTTTCGTACTCGCAATAAAACAACACTATCTCGTTAGATGACATCGTTTTTGTGGCTTCACGACGCTACCTAGCTCAAACTAACCGAACCTTCGCACTTCTATCGTTAGAAAACGTTTTATTGGCTACTTTACAATGTTTTCTACAAGATTACGACGGTTTCATGCGCTTTCACATTAGATATCGCAGTTCCCGACTTGTAATGGTGAAAAACACAGCATCTCACTAAGTGACATTGTTTAATGCGGTTTTAGCGCGGTTCATATCTTAACCTAACCTAACCTTACCTAACCCAACCTAACCTAACCTAACCTAACCAAACCTTACCTAACATCCCTAACCTAACCTAACCTAACCTAACCTAACCAAACCTAACCTAACCTAACCTAACGTAACCTAACCTAACCTAACCTAACCTAACGACGTTTGCAAGCGCTTTCACATTAGATATCGCAGTTCCCGACTTGTAATGGTGAAAAACACTGCATTTCACTAAGTGACATTGTTTAATGCGGTTTTACGACGGTTCATATCTTAACCTAACCTAACATTCGCACTTGCATTAAAAACGCTCTATTACACTGTTTCGTTCACAATTACGATATTTGCTTGACCTCACAGTTTCTCACCAACTTATTACAGTACAGAACGCTGTATCTCGCTAAATGACATCGTTCTTTAAGGTTTCACGATACTTGCATGCGCTTTACCGAGAATATCACAATATAGCAGTTTCGCACTTGTAGCGGTAGAACACGCAGTATTTGGCTTGTTCATGCCGTTTTGTGTGCTTTCACAACATTTCACCTATCGCAGTTTAATACTCGCAATAAAACAACACTATCTCGTTAGATGACGTCGTTTTTGGTGGTTTCACGACGCTACGTAGCTTAAACTAACATAACTCAACCTAACATAACCTTCGCACTTCTATCGTTAGAAAACGTTTTACTAGCTGCTTTACATTGCTTTCTACAACATTACGACGGTTTCAAGCGCTTTCACATTAGATATCGCAGTTCCCAACTTGTAAAGGTGAAAAACACTGCATCTCACTATGTGACATTGTTTAATGCAGTTTTACGACGGTTCATACCTTAACCTAACGTAACCTTACCTAACCTAACCCAACCTAACCTAACATAACCTAACCTATTCTAACGTAACCTAACCTTACCTGACATAACCTAACCTAACGTAACCTAACCTAACCTAACATAACCTAACGTAACCTAACCTAACCTAACGTAACCTAACCTAACCTAACCTAACCTAACCCAACCCAACCCAACCCAACAACACCCAACCCAACCTTACCTAACCTAACCTAACCTTACCTAACCTAACCAAATTATCTTTACCTAACCTTACCTAACCTAACGTAACCTAACCTAACCTAACCTAACGTAACCTAACCTAACCTAACCTAACCCAACCTAACCTAACCTAACCTAACCCAACTCAACCCAACCTAACCTAATCTAACCTAACCTAACGTAACCTAACCTAACCTAACCTAACCTAACCTAACCTAACCTAACGACGTTTGCAAGCGCTTTCACATTAGATATCGCAGTTCCCGACTTGTAATGGTGAAAAACACTGCATCTCACTAAGTGACATTGTTTAATGCAGTTTTACGACGGTTCATATCTTAACCTAACCTAACATTCGTACTTGTATTGAAAAACGCTCTATTACACTGTTTCGTTCACAATTACGATATTTGCATAACCTCACAGTTTTTCACCAACTTATTGCAGTACAGAACGCTGTATCTCGCTAAATGACATCGTTCTTTAAGGTTTCACGATGCTTGCATGCGCTTTAACGAGAATATCACATTATAGCAGTTTCGCACTTGTAACGGTACAACACGCAGTATCTGGCTTGTTCAAGCCGTTTTGTGTACTTTCACAACATTTCACCTATTGCAGTTTCGTACATGCAATAAAACAACACTATCTCGTTAGATGACGTCCGTTTTGGTGGTCTCACGACGCTACATAGCTTAAACTAGCATAACTCAAGCTAACCTTCGCACTTCTATCGTTAGAAAACGTTTTACTCGCAACTTTACAATGTTTTCTACAAGATTACGACGGTTTCATGCGCTTTCACATTAGATATCGTAGTTCCCGACTTGTAATGTTGAAAAACACTACATCTCACTAAGTGACATTGTTTAATGCGGTTTTACGACGGTTGATATCTCAACCTAACCTAACATTCGCACTTGTATCTAAATACGCTCAATTACACTGTTTCGTTCACAATTACGATATTTGCTTGACCTCACAGTTTCTCACCAACCTATTACAGTACAGAACGCTGTATCTCGCTAAATGACATCGTTCTTTAAGGTTTCACGATACTTGCATGCGCTTTAACAAGAATATCACAATAAAGCAGTTTCGCACTTGTAACGGCACAAGACGCAGTATCTGGCTAGTTCATGCCATTTTGTGTGCTTTCCCAATATTTCACCTATCGCAGTTTCGTACTCGCAATAAAACAACACATCTCGTTAGATGACATCGTTTTTGGTGGCTTCACGACGCTACCTAGCTCAAACTAACCGAACCTTCGCACTTCTATTGTTAGAAAACGTTTTATTCGCTACTTTACAATGTTTTCTACAAGATTACGACGGTTTCATGCGCTTTCACATTAGATATCGCAGTTCCCGACTTGTAATGGTGAAAAACACAGCATCTCACTAAGTGACATTGTTTAATGCGGTTTTAGCGCGGTTCATATCTTAACCTAACCTAACCTTACCTAACCCAACCTAACCTAACCTAACCTAACCAAACCTTACCTAACATCCCTAACCTAACCTAACCAAACCTAACCTAACCTAACCTAACCTAACGTAACCTAACCTAACCTAACCTAACCTAACGACGTTTGCAAGCGCTTTCACATTAGATATCGCAGTTCCCGACTTGTAATGGTGAAAAACACTGCATTTCACTAAGTGACATTGTTTAATGCGGTTTTACGACGGTTCATTACTTAACCTAACCTAACATTCGCACTTGCATTAAAAAACGCTCTATTACACTGTTTCGTTCACAATTAGGATATTTGCATAACCTCACAGTTTTTCACCAACTTATTGCAGTACAGAACGCTGTATCTCGCTAAATGACATCGTTTTTTAAGGTTTCACGATACTTGCATGCGCTTTACCGAGAATATCACAATATAGCAGTTTCGCACTTGTAACGGTAGAACACGCAGTATTTGGCTTGTTCATGCCGTTTTGTGTGCTTTCACAACATTTCACCTATCGCAGTTTAATACTCGCAATAAAACAACACTATCTCGTTAGATGACGTCGTTTTTGGTGGTTTCACGACGCTACGTAGCTTAAACTAACATAACTCAACCTAACATAACCTTCGCACTTCTATCGTTAGAAAACGTTTTACTAGCTACTTTACATTGCTTTCTACAACATTACGACGGTTTCAAGCGCTTTCACATTAGATATCGCAGTTCCCAACTTGTAAAGGTGAAAAACACTGCATCTCACTATGTGACATTGTTTAATGCGGTTTTACGACGGTTCATACCTTAACCTAACGTAACCTTACCTAACCTAACCGAACCTAACCTAACCTAACCTAACCTAACCTAACCTAACCAAACCTAACCTAACGTAACCTAACCTAACCTAACGTAATCTAACCTAACCTAACCTAACGACGTTTGCAAGCGCTTTCACATTAGATATCGCAGTTCCCGACTTGTAATGGTGAAAAACACTGCATCTCACTAAGTGACATTGTTTAATGCGGTTTTACGACGGTTCATATCTTAACCTAACCTAACATTCGTACTTGTATTGAAAAACGCTCTATTACACTGTTTCGTTCACAATTACGATATTTGCATAACCTCATAGTTTTTCACCAACTTATTGCAGTACAGAACGCTGTATCACGCTAAATGACATCGTTCTTTAAGGTTTCACGATGCTTGCATGCGCTTTAACGAGAATATCACATTATAGCAGTTTCGCACTTGTAACGGTACAACACGCAGTATCTGGCTTGTTCAAGCCGTTTTGTGTACTTTCACAACATTTCACCTATTGCAGTTTCGTACATGCAATAAAACAACACTATCTCGTTAGATGACGTCCTTTTTCGTGGTCTCACGACGCTACATAGCTTAAACTAACATAACTCAAGCTAACCTTCGCACTTCTATCGTTAGAAAACGTTTTACTCGCAACTTTACAATGTTTTCTACAAGAGTACGACGGTTTCATGCGCTTTCACATTAGATATCGCAGTTCCCGACTTGTAATGGTGAAAAACACAGCATCTCACTAAGTGACATTGTTTAATGCGGTTTTAGCGCGGTTCATATCTTAACCTAACCTAACCTTACCTAACCCAACCTAACCTAACCTAACCTAACCAAACCTTACCTAACATCCCTAACCTAACCTAACCAAACCTAACCTAACCTAACCTAACGTAACCTAACCTAACCTAACCTAACCTAACGACGTTTGCAAGCGCTTTCACATTAGATATCGCAGTTCCCGACTTGTAATGGTGAAAAACACTGCATTTCACTAAGTGACATTGTTTAATGCGGTTTTACGACGGTTCATTACTTAACCTAACCTAACATTCGCACTTGCATTAAAAAACGCTCTATTACACTGTTTCGTTCACAATTAGGATATTTGCATAACCTCACAGTTTTTCACCAACTTATTGCAGTACAGAACGCTGTATCTCGCTAAATGACATCGTTTTTTAAGGTTTCACGATGCTTGCATGCGCTTTAACGAGAATATCACAACATAGCAGTTTCGCACTTGTAACGGTACAACACGCAGTATTTGGCTTGTTCATGCCGTTTTGTGTGCTTTCACAACATTTCACCTATCGCAGTTTCGTACTCGCAATAAAACAACACTATCTCGTTAGATGACGTTGTTTTTGGTAGTTTCACGACGCTACCTAGCTTAAACTAACATAACTCAACCTAACATAACCTTCGCACTTCTATCGTTAGAAAACGTTTTACTCGCTACTTTACATTGCTTTCTACAACATTACGACGGTTTGAAGCGCTTTCACATTAGATATCACAGTTCCCAACTTGTAAAGGTGAAAAACACTGCATCTCACTAAGTGACATTGTTTAATGCGGTTTTACGACGGTTCATACCTTAACCTAACGTAACCTAACCTAACCTAACCTAACCTAGCCTTACCTAACCTAACCTAACCTAACCTAACCAACCCAACCCAACCTAACCTAACCTAACCTAACCTAACCTAAACTAACCTAACCCAACCTAACCTAACCTAACCTAACCTAACCCAACCTAACCCAACCCAACCCAACCTAACCTAACCAAAGCTAACCTAACCTAACCTAACCAAACCTAACCTAACCTAACTTAACCTAACCTAACGTAACCTAACCTAACCTAACCTATTCTAACGTAACCTAACCTTACCTGACCTAACCTAACCTAACGTAACCTAACCTAACCTAACATAACCTAACGTAACCTAACCTAACCTAACGTAACCTAACCTAACCTAACCCAACCTAACCCAACCCAACCCTACCCAACAACACCCAACCCAACCTAACCTAACCTAACCTAACCTTACCTAACCTAACCAAATTATCTTTACCTAACCTAACCTAACCTAACGTAACCTAACCTAACCTAACCTAACGTAACCTAACCTAACCTAACCTAACCTAACCCAACCTAACCTAACCTAACCTAACCCAACTCAACCCAACCTAACCTAATCTAACCTAACCTAACCTAACCAAACCTAACCTAACCTAACCTAACCTAACCTAACCTAACGACGGTTGCAAGCGCTTTCACATTAGATATCGCAGTTCCCCACTTTTAATGGTGAAAAACACTGCATCTCACTAATTGACATTGTTTAATGCGGTTTTACGACGGTTCATATCTTAACCTAACCTAACATTCGCACTTGTATCTAAAAACGCTCTATTACACTGTTTTGTTCACAATTACGATATTTGCATAACCTCACAGTTTTTCACCAACTTATTGCAGTACAGAACGCTGTATCTCGCTAAATGACATTGCTCTTTAAGGTTTCACGATGCTTGCATGCGCTTTAACGAGAATATCACAATATAGCAGTTTCGCACTTGTAACGGTAGAACACGCAGTATTTGGCTTGTTCATGCCGTTTTGTGTGCTTTCACAACATTTCACCTATCGCAGTTTAATACTCGCTATAAAACAACACTATCTCGTTAGATGACGTCGTTTTTGGTGGTTTCACGACGCTACGTAGCTTAAACTAACATAACTCAACCTAACATAACCTTCGCACTTCTATCGTTAGAAAACGTTTTACTAGCTACTTTACATTGCTTTCTACAACATTACGACGGTTTCAAGCGCTTTCACATTAGATATCGCAGTTCCCAACTTGGAAAGGTGAAAAACACTGCATCTCACTATGTGACATTGTTTAATGCGGTTTTACGACGGTTCATACCTTAACCTAACGTAACCTTACCTAACCTAACCCAACCTAACCTAACATAACCTAACCTAACCTAACCTAACCTAACCAAACCTAACCTAACGTAACCTAACCTAACCTAACCTAACCTAACCTAACCTAACCTAACGACGTTTGCAAGCGCTTTCACATTAGATATCGCAGTTCCCGACTTGTAATGGTGAAAAACACTGCATCTCACTAAGTGACATTGTTTAATGCGGTTTTACGACGGTTCATATCTTAACCTAACCTAACATTCGTACTTGTATTGAAAAACGCTCTATTACACTGTTTCGTTCACAATTACGATATTTGCATAACCTCACAGTTTTGCACCAACTTATTGCAGTACAGAACGCTGTATCTCGCTAAATGACATCGTTCTTTAAGGTTTCACGATGCTTGCATGCGCTTTAACGAGAATATCACATTAGAGCAGTTTCGCACTTGTAACGGTACAACACGCAGTATCTGGCTTGTTCAAGCCGTTTTGTGTACTTTCACAACATTTCACCTATTGCAGTTTCGTACATGCAATAAAACAACACTATCTCGTTAGATGACGTCCTTTTTGGTGGTCTCACGACGCTACATAGCTTAAACTAACATAACTCAAGCTAACCTTCGCACTTCTATCGTTAGAAAACGTTTTACTCGCAACTTTACAATGTTTTCTACAAGATTACGACGGTTTCATGCGCTTTCACATTAGATATCGTAGTTCCCGACTTGTAATGTTGAAAAACACTACATCTCACTAAGTGACATTGTTTAATGCGGTTTTACGACGGTTGATATATCAACCTAACCTAACATTCGCACTTGTATCTAAAGACGCTCAATTACACTGTTTCGTTCACAATTACGATATTTGCTTGACCTCACAGTTTCTCACCAACTTATTACAGTACAGAACGCTGTATCTCGCTAAATGACATCGTTCTTTAAGGTTTCACGATACTTGCATGCGCTTTACCGAGAATATCACAATATAGCAGTTTCGCACTTGTAACGGTAGAACACGCAGTATTTGGCTTGTTCATGCCGTTTTGTGTGCTTTCACAACATTTCACCTATCGCAGTTTAATACTCGCAATAAAACAACACTATCTCGTTAGATGACGTCGTTTTTGGTGGTTTCACGACGCTACGTAGCTTAAACTAACATAACTCAACCTAACATAACCTTCGCACTTCTATCGTTAGAAAACGTTTTACTAGCTACTTTACATTGCTTTCTACAACATTACGACGGTTTCAAGCGCTTTCACATTAGATATCGCAGTTCCCAACTTGTAAAGGTGAAAAACACTGCATCTTACTATGTGACATTGTTTAATGCGGTTTTACGACGGTTCATACCTTAACCTAACGTAACCTTACCTAACCTAACCCAACCTAACCTAACATAACCTAACCTAACCTAACCTAACCTAACCAAACCTAACCTAACGTAACCTAACCTAACCTAACCTAACCTAACCTAACCTAACGACGTTTGCAAGCGCTTTCACATTAGATATCGCAGTTCCCGACTTGTAATGGTGAAAAACACTGCATCTCACTAAGTGACATTGTTTAATGCGGTTTTACGACGGTTCATATCTTAACCTAACCTAACATTCGTACTTGTATTGAAAAACGCTCTATTACACTGTTTCGTTCACAATTACGATATTTGCATAACCTCACAGTTTTTCACCAACTTATTGCAGTACAGAACGCTGTATCTCGCTAAATGACATCGTTCTTTAAGGTTTCACGATGCTTGCATGCGCTTTAACGAGAATATCACATTATAGCAGTTTCGCACTTGTAACGGTACAACACGCAGTATCTGGCTTGTTCAAGCCGTTTTGTGTACTTTCACAACATTTCACCTATTGCAGTTTCGTACATGCAATAAAACAACACTATCTCGTTAGATGACGTCCTTTTTGGTGGTCTCACGACGCTACATAGCTTAAACTAACATAACTCAAGCTAACCTTCGCACTTCTATCGTTAGAAAACGTTTTACTCGCAACTTTACAATGTTTTCTACAAGATTACGACGGTTTCATGCGCTTTCACATTAGATATCGTAGTTCCCGACTTGTAATGTTGAAAAACACTACATCTCACTAAGTGACATTGTTTAATGCGGTTTTACGACGGTTGATATCTCAACCTAACCTAACATTCGCACTTGTATCTAAATACGCTCAATTACACTGTTTCGTTCACAATTACGATATTTGCTTGACCTCACAGTTTCTCACCAACCTATTACAGTACAGAACGCTGTATCTCGCTAAATGACATCGTTCTTTAAGGTTTCACGATACTTGCATGCGCTTTAACGAGAATATCACAATAAAGCAGTTTCGCACTTGTAACGGCACAAGACGC